>NC_086060.1:3338333-3641363 GCF_947568885.1 Cydia strobilella
TGAGGAATAGGAGGATCAAATTGGCCATTAGCCTGACGAAGACCAGGACGTGTGCTTACCTTACTTAAAAGTTTAATATTCACACGAACCCGCCGCCAAAAAGCCGCTCACATATAATTGAAGTTTCGCTCTGATTTTAAAACGAAATGCTTAAATTATATACATGAAACTTGGCATGAACATTAACATAACATATACCTATTAAATTATTTTAAAACGGGTCACTTACGTATTATTAAATCGAATAGCTCGACATGTTTCGATCCAATTTACGAAGATCGTCTTCACGGAGCAACGGCACGTTTTAAAATAATTTAATATGTTTGAGTCTCCAGAGTTTTATAGTTAAAAATAACATATACGTATCTATATCTAATACTAGTTTTAGTTGATAAAATACGTTATACCTACTTAGAAAATATAGCGAGTAGAAGTCTTGTACACATTTAATTTTTAATTTCTATCTGTAGTTCTGTCAAGAAAATATATATTTTTAGGGTTCCGTACCCAAAGGGTAAAAACCGGACCCTATTACTAAGACTCCGCTGTCCGTCTGTCCGTCTGTCTGTCTGTCACCAGGCTGTATCTCATGAACCGTGATAGCTAGACAGTTGAAATTTTCACAGATGATGTATTTCTGTTGCCGCTATAACAACAAATACCAAAAAGTACTGAACCCTCGGTGCGCGAGTCCGACTCGCACTGGGCCGGTTTTTATTCATATACTTACTAATGACTAAACTTGAAAATGAACGAACAAAAGCTAAAAATAATAAATTTCTATTAACCGTCGACGGCTTTAATTAAAATAAATGGTACAAGTATTATTTCCAATAGACGTTTGTATGGCGCGAAACAGAAAGCCCATTTCCCATGGTCGACAACTGACAGGGACACAATGATCTTTATTTATTTTGCTGTTTTGATTGCCGCTTTTATTTTAATTATGATGTTTGCGATGTTTAAAAGGATGACACGACGTGCTTACGAGGAAATTTATGAAACTTTTTTTGTTTTTACTGGCACTGGCAATTTTTCTAATCCCTATTCTAACATAACATTTAAACCTGCGCGTTTTGAACACACATTAAATCATATTTACAATCGCGTCTATCGCGAATTTATTTTGTTACCTTTATTTACCGACGTCGACACAGGTTTCACTGGTCGTGGTCGCGGCTAACTGTTCTAACAGTTTTATGATAATATCTGGGAGACATATAAACATATAAAAGCCGGCAACGCACTTGCAAGTCTTCAAAAACCCCTCTGGCGCGAATGCATCATCAAAAATATATAACCTAAAAAGATTGTAGAGAACTAGGCCATCAAAATATAACATTCTATTTCATATTAATCAAAGTGATCGTATTCTGCAACATTGGTACCTAATTATCAAAGTGAGTACGTTCCCACGCATCGTCAGCGCTGATATATGACACGTGTCACTTGTTTACTATCGCCACCAGTTATTAGGTTACTAATTCTATTATGTGTTTTCGGTTTTAGGGGTCTGTGGACACTAAACTTTACTTGTATTTGTGTATTTACTGTAGTAGTAGTAGTAGTAAAACTCTTTATTGTACAAAAAGAAACATAAAACAAGAGAAAAACGCATCATTTGTACAAAGGCGAACTTATCCCTATCAGGGATCTCTTTCAGTTAACCTTTGAGCAATTGAGGGAGAGTTGGAGAACTACTGTTTCTTAATAATAATATTTTAGATTATATACGTCCCACTGCTGGGCACACGTATGTATGTATGTATGTATATACACATGCCTCCTCTCATGCCCGAGAGGGTTTGGGCTATAGTCCCCACGCTAGCCCAATGCGGGTTGTGGACTTCACATACACCTTTGAATTTCTTCGCGGATATATGCAGCGGTGTCAGCATGGTTGCATTTTTATCAACTGTCACTATGCCTGTCACTTTTGCACTTACATACTTGTTAGAACGTGACAGGCATGGTGACAGGCGATAAAAATGCGACCGTGCTCAGCCCGCAGGTTTCCTCACGATGTTTTCCTTCACCGAAAAGGCAGTGGTAAATATCAAATGATATTTCGAACATAAGTTCCGAAAAACTTGTGACTTCTTAGTAACTTATTTTCTTTCAATTTGTTAAGAAAAGGCGACATGACTACAATCAAGTTTAATTAAGAGGATAGTAGACAACCTACTCCATACAAATGTTGCCCCATTTTCCTCCCTGAATTATGGCATTATGGAAAATATTTTTTACGCAATTTATTTGTGGTTTGACGTTTTTAGATTTTTTGATTATTGTAAGAATTCATCATGATCCATTTACTTAGGGTCGCCTTCCTTTTTCTTTTCCTCCATTCTGCACGATTGAGTGCAAGGTCGGCGTCTACTCGTATATTAAGGTCTTTCAGGTCTCGTTGAACCGTCGTCAGCCAGGTGGCAGGTGGTCTTCCACAGTGGCGTAGCGTGTACCAATCTAGCCGTGGGCGAAATCGCATCAGCGAGGCCCTTTTCTTTCACTCAGCCCGAAGAGGCCTCGCGAGGCCCACTTCGCCCACGCCTAGCTACGCCACTGGTCTTCAACGTCCTCGCTTCGTCGTTGGAATATCGAGCGCTACCTTAACAGTGTAGTGTAGGACGCCTCTGTACATGACCGTACCACCTCAGACGTTTTTCCGTCAGCTTTTCTGTCATTGGCGCTACTTTGAAACTACCCCGGATATTCACGATTATTGTAAGAATTAGGAACGAAAAACAAATAACGCAAATTGTTAAAAGCTCTTATTAATTTTTATATCAAATAAATAAATCTAAAAAAATAAATAAACAATGGGGCATAGCTATGGTCAATACACATGAAATTGCGTTAAAGATATTTTATTTAATGTTAATATGCAATACAGTGAGTTTTTCCACTTTTCCTTTACTTCTAATAATTGTTGTATTGTTTGTACACGTTTCTACATCACACAACATTAACATTCTATTTCATTGTTCATTTGTAGAATCTATCAAAATTACCAATAAAAAAAAACAAATAATCGTCTCGAAAAACCATAGACATAGTCAAAGATAGATATAACTCCGTAATAGATGGATACAGTCTAAGGACGTGCCTCGAAAATCAAGAAAATTTGATTCTCGTTCAGAGGGCGCTACTAGTTTTGGCCTACAGTCGTATAGATGGCGTTGACGGTTTCGTTTGTTATTTAACAATTTTAACGCATATCAGTGAAAGAACATGGGTCAAAATCATAAAAATAATTAATGCAAATAAAAAAAATCATTTATCTATATTTAAATACATTCTATCGTATTTTATAAATCTTCATTTTTAGTTTTAAAGTGTGTCGACAGATGGCAGTGAATTTACTGGGGTTACAAAATTTACTATGACAGTACCGCTCTAGTATAAGTTACTCTATGACATAATATATACAAGTAGTTATAGACAAGAAACCGAGCGACGGGGTAAGAGAAAGACATATTCATGTATTGACAATTTCATGTATGGCAGCATAATCCTTTTTCGCTTTTTCTCTTATAAATTTCGGTATTTAGCCATCGATATGATGCCATAACCCGACCTTCAAAATGCCCGGTCGGTGATAAAGACAAAGCATGGCACTATTTTCTCTTTCCTCTTATAGGAATCGCAATAAGACTATCTTTCTCTATCAAAGAGTGTCAGGCCCTTGCGCAAAACCCAACTCTTCTCGGTAACGCTCGCTCTTGACGAATAATTAATTGATTATTCAACAACATTTGAGTGCAACACGAAACATAAACACCGTAATAGTGTCAGATACGGAATTTTATCGAACATGGTATATTTATCGATTTAGACGTTTAGTTTTTGCTGACGCAGAATAATAAATCTATTAGGTTACTTTTATTATAACACGTTATAAGTTTAATATGAATAGGAATTATTTAGAAATTAATTAGTCTTCATGCCAAGTGTTACGTCAAGTATGGAACTTATAGGGCTTATTCTTACTGCCAAGTTTGTGCAAAGTTAGCGTGGTCAGAGTGTGTCTCACAAATAATTAAATTCATGATCGTGTATCGGTAACCTGCAATGAATAATTATGTGAATTATAACTATTAAGTATTAACGAATTTGCTTGTATCTTGTATCATATTAAATGTGACGTTCTCAATCAAAAGGTCCACATTGTCGCTTGCCATAAGGATGTTCTGACAAGTTATTTATATAAAGATACAAGCAAATTTCGTCTTTATGGTAAGCGACAAAGTGGTACCTTGATTGAGAACGGCACAAATAAACTTATTACAGAAGGGGAACTTAACGTAGAAGAGGATACCGGGTCCCTGATGGTAACATTAAATGAGATCATCACGATTTCTTTTCATAAGTTTATTGTTGGTGAAACATAAGTACCAGCGAAGATAAGTTGACGACAGATGACGTCACACACATACGTCACGGCTCCCCGTCCCGCGTAGGCGCGTACCTACATGACTGCACCGTACAGCCGAAGCGGCTACACATATCAATAATTTTATATAGATTTATGGAGTTATATCATAGAGTAACTTATACTACAGCGGTACTGTCATAGTAAATTTTGTAACCCCAGTAAATTCACTACCATCTGTCGACACACTTTAAAACTAAAAATGAAGATTTATAAAAATACGATAAAATGTATTTAAATATAGATAAATGTTTTTATTTTATTTGCATTAATTATTTTTATGATTTTGACCCATGTTCTTTCACTGATATGCGTTAAAATTCTTAAATAACAAACGAAACCGTCAACGCCATCTATACGACAGTCGGCCAAAGCTAGTAGCGCCCTCTGAACGAGAATCAAATTTTCTTGATTTTCGAGGCACGTTTTTTCCTTAGACTGTATCCATCTATTATGGAGTTATATCTATCTTTGATATAGATATATCGAGTACCTAAACGTTACTTGTACCTATTAGTTATTAAGTTAATTAAAAGATGATTAGTACTATCCTGGAGTTCCTTCTTCATCAGAAGAGCTTAATTGAGGAGTACACCGAACATTTATTATTTTTCATTTCTCATGCTCTGAAAGAGGGTCATTGTTGTTCTAAAAGGTGTGCAGAAAATAATAATAATTAGTTTTACCTTATTATTATTGTTATTTGACACAATTTTATTTTATTTAAAAGTTTATATAAGAAACTAAAACTAGGTATAAGTTCAAAATAAGTAGTTTAAGATCCAATATTGTACACCCTAGCAGGGTATCATGTACCTACTTGACCAATATGTAAGACCAGTATGTACAAATGAACATGATTACAATGGAATAAATGATATGATATGATATGATACGTGTCTGTACTAGAGGATTTTACGTTTGAAGTACGACTTTTTTTAAGATAAGCAATTTAAATTTGAGTATAAATGGATTTGTTATACAATTTCCATTCTGATATTTGACTCTCCATACCATAAAAAACTACACTTTTGCCTAAATTGTTAACTGAAAGTACCCTTAAAAAATACTATAAATGTCTACTCGGTCATGTCTTAAAAAAAAAACAAGCATTTTACTTTCCTCGTATTCGAAATGAAAAGTAGAGTGTTTAACGCGGGTGAAAGGCATCATTTTAGCCTCGGCAGAATTGAGTGCCTTTCATCCCTTGGTTAACAATCTACTATAACTTGGCTTTTTAGTTAATATGAATCGAACGAAATCGAATCGAAAATAATGATATCGAACGGATTTGATGACAGAGACCTAAGGACGCCATTGGAATTAGGCCGTAAAAGCATGGAGAATATACGTAAAACTATACAACCTTGTTGATGTGAATACTTTTTTTTAAGTTGTACGCTACAATTTGCTGACATTTTGGTATTTACTCATAGGTTTTTTTAAATTTTAAATCGTAAAACTCTATGTAGGTACTTATGCGTGGCAACTGTTCGCGATTTACCGAATGGCAATAATAGACTCCCTCAACAAGACTCCGCATTATGAAGCGGTGACGTTTACCACACGTAGACTCGCCGTCACCACATATGAAGATGAGGCCAATTTGTACGCACACAACATCAAAACAGTATCTAAATTATGTCAATTAGATATCATTCGCGTGTTCTTTTTGCTCTTGTCCCTACATGTATCAGCGCGAGCGAGACGCACCCGGGCGAACGAGAACAAAACGACATCATTTAGATATCATTTTGATGTCAAATGTAAGTTTGAATTGACCTCCTAGTAGGTACAGTGTATTTGGTTCAACACTGAGCCATACACAGCGAGGTAAATGTGTTAAACAACTTTTTTTATCGCGAAAATGAAAAAAAGGGTACCTTTTAAAAGACTATGTGAACCGTATTGCTTAGTTCGAAAAAGTAAAACTAAACCCTTGTTCTGTACTAACTTGATTTCCTTTGGACGCTGGGAGAACCTTTTACATTTGCAAATCGTATTAATACATATTAATATTTTATCTGATATTATAGAGGCCTTTCACATCTCCAAATTTTATATATTGTATCACAGAGACTATTGGGACATCCCTATTATATTGTAATAAAAGTTGTTATTTATTTTTAAGAGGAACGGGGAGGACCGCCCCTCCATACAAGCGTAGTCCCCATTTCCCTCTCTGGATATTAACATTATGATTTTTTTTAAATACAATTTTATGAATATTAACCTATATAGCTATGCCCCTCCGTTAGATTTTTTCGATTATTTGTTTATTTTAAGAGTTATTCCATACAAAATTTTAAAAGCTTTTATCTCTTATGCAATTAAAAAGTAGTTTTATGCCGATTCAGGTTGTCAAAATTAGTAACTGGTAGTACCATGAGGGTTCACGAAGTCTACAGCTCACAGAGCCACTAATTTATAAGGTTTTATTGGTTCTGCAAATAAATGTTTCATCTTATTTGGCTTCCTTGTCTTATCGGTAGTGACCCTCCCTACTAAGCAGGAGGTCCCAGGTCAGAGGGCCTACCGCGGACCACGTTCGACGTGTTGCCACCCTGTCACACTTACCTGCGAATTCACAAGAGCGACAGAGAGGCAACACGTCGATCGTGGTTCGTGGTAGGCCCTCAGAATCCTAGTAATCATAAATATTTGTTCCCGAGTTATTTGATGTTTTATATATATAAGTAATTATACAAATTTATGTTATCATATATTGTCCTCTAGTGCCCACATCATAAGTCATATTGAGTTTACTGTGGTAGTCCCACAGTAAACTTAAACTTGTAAAGTCCATGTTTGTAATGTAATATGCAATAAAACAATTCTAATTCTAAACTCAAGTATACTGTGGTAGATATGTGTAAAGTTGTCCTATAATATTTATTTATTTATAATTATGATCCATCTAGTATCAAGTGATCTGTGACACATGTCGCTTAAGCCATCCTGTCCCGGGCAGCGAGTTAAGTACCGAATGGCAACCTAGATAGCTGACCTTGCTCCCGATACCGTTTGTCAGTTAGCTAAAACTCGTTTAGATATACCTAAACTGTTCGTACATGTGTTATATATGTCCACATGGACATATAGTGCGACTTAATATAGTAGAAATGAATTAAAACGGTACTAAAAAAATTCCATGCTTAATTGTTGCCACATTTTCAACTGCAAACTGCGACGGATGGCTCAAAAATACGTCACTACGGCATATTGCTGATAATTTTAACAAACGTTCGTTTGTGTATCAAAGCTAAGAGAATATTTTAAATTAATACGTTTTGTTTTAGTTAAATGATTGTAGTTTTCATTTTTATAAAAAAGTGTACTACTTTTGACTGTAATTTGTCAATAAATAAAACTATGAAAACGGATTATATCGCGTATATTTAATTTATAATACATCCCGACGTTTCGAACCCTTTACCCGTTGACCACGAATGCTGTAAAGGGTTCGAAACGTTGGGATGTATTACAAATTCAATATACGCGATATAATCTATTTTCATAGTTTTATTTCATGAGTAACTATCGCGGTAACCGAAGACAATATTATGTTATTTGTCAAGTTCAAGTCAGTATTGGCCTTGAATAAAAGTAGACTATCAGTTAACTTGTTGCCGCAATCCACTAGAAAATCTAGAAATAGGCCAGAGAATCGGGGCGAGCTGCCATCGTTTTTCGACGATGTTCGTTAATAGTCTGTTTTCTGAAAACAAATCCCATAATTAAGTGAAAATGTCAATTTAGTCTGCTGAGACAAAACGAGTAAAGGTACATTTCACTGTAATTTTTCAAGTTCTAATATTGGCTTCAAATAAAAGTCCACTAGCATTTAACTTGTTGCTGCAACCACTAAAAATAGGCCAGTGAAGGCTCGGGCCGACCAGCCTTCGTTTTTCGACGATATTCGTTAGTTTTACTCGTTGTTTTCGTGGTTAAACTCGAGTGTGGTGGTAGAGATGTGTAAGTGCGTTTTTGGTATTTTGCTACAATATCGAACTACTGAACACGTCTGCCAATGACAACCTGTCACTCTTTTAGCTTTTTGTCAGCTCGATTTTTTTATGATACACAGTAGCGGCAAGTAATCTATCATATTTTTTCAGATACATTTGCATATATTTTTTAATATTTTTTTAAAAACGGCTCCAACGATTTCGATTTAATTTAAAATATAGGGGCGTATGAAGGGTTCATTTTGAAAATAATTAAACGTAACGATGCGATTTAATTTTTAAACCAGGGGCTAACGAGGCAGAAAAATCGATCCATCTAGTTTTTATTGTTGATAAAATCATTGTTTACATGATATATATAGTCTAATTTAATGAATTTCCTAATGAATGCCTGCAAAAAACAGCAGTATGATAGTTTTTTTTGCCGTGATAGTTTGTCACTGTCAGTGCCGCCCTTTAAGATGGGAATACGTACGCTTTTTCTTAAAAGTATAATATCGTACTTTTCATATGGATACCGTTAAATAGTTGCAAAATGTTTTTTTTTTTGGTCAGCCGCCTATGAGGATGAGGGAAGCTAGTGCTGTCAAACCGGTGTAACTTGACAGATAGTCAGATGTACTCTTTGAGTAACCACCAGTCCAGATAATTTGGGATTGAAATTCCTACAATGACTATGTAGATGAGTTCCACACTTGTGACTAAATCACTGTATAACCTGGTGATATTTAGATGATGTACCTAATTATGTTAGATTATAGTTGAAGTTTAATAATGTTAATTACATTTTAGTGCTAGTTTTTATAATGTTGAGTATTTACCTATATTTATTATGCATACTTGCTTATGTGACATGTTTTAATAATGAATAAAAGTATTTAATTATATTATCAAATATAAAATAAGAAAAAAACATGTTAACAAGTAAACATCACTTAATACTATAATAGCCAATCCATAAAAGCTGAAACCGTTAAAGGCTGGTTAAAGCTCCGAAAAGTTTTAAAAGCCCCGGCGAAATAGGTCGAATATTCGAGTTGCAGGCTTTCGCCGCGGCCACTCGGCGAAAGCTACAGTTTGCGAAAAAAGTTGCGATGGACAGGAACACGAGAGGAGTCGATACTTTATTTTTTTATTTTATACAACTCTTTTTCAAACGCAAAAATGTGGACCACTGGAAGTTTGGGGTTCGGGAAATCGGGAGAAACCTTGCGAGCATCATTGCGATTGCGACAATGTTTTTTTTTTGAAAAAAAATATTTAATCGACTTGTTGTTTAAAGCCACTTTGGTTGCACAATTTGCCATACTTATTGATAAAGGAAGGAACTTTTCGCAAACAAGATTTCCTAAAAATATACAAGTTCTTTATAAGTCAAGCTTTAATGAATATAATTAATTAATAATACCTTTTATTTGCTAGTGTTTTATCAAGCAATCAATGTGAACACATATTCCGATGCCATAATAAAAAATATTCGGTATGGCTTTTTTGAAGCATTTCAGCGGATTGATAACAATAATCCACCTACCTACTACTTTTTTTTTAAATATTATTACCTAATGCAACAGCGCGACTCCGTGCCATTCCCTGGCCCGATCCATTTCGGCTAACTATAGTTACTTCTAGCACACGATAGTTAGTGCCGTCTGTAGGAAATTGTGTTTTCGGCCATTGTCTGTGAACGTCACCGCTGTCCGGCGGACACTAGTTTGTGGACTTTTAAACTGATATAAAGTCTTTCGGTGGAATGGACCGAAATTGGTAAAAGTGAATTTAGACTACAACCATGGCTATATTGACTTTTTTATTTATTGACTATGCGGAATGTTTTCTGTTAATTATTTTGGTTATAGGGAATACATTTTAAGTCTTTCGGGGACAGTTTCACAATATAACATATTCAGTATCACCTTTTTCTTATTATAACCAAATGCAACTGAACGGTGCGACTCCAAGCCATTCCGTAGTCCGATCCATTTCGGCTAACTATAGTTACTCCTAGCACACGATAGTTAGTGCCGTCTGTAGGAAATTGTGTTTTCGGCCATTGTCTGTGAACGTCACCGCTGTCCGGCGGACACTAGCTTGTGGACTTTTAAACTGATATAGCCGTTCGGTTGAATGTACCCAAATCGGTCAATACGAAACTAGACTTTAACTATGCCTATACAGGGATTTTTTTCAGCGTTGAGTCGTATTCGGCGAGTCATATACTTGTAAATGAATAAAGCGCGCGGTTGTTTTATGCGATAGCGTTCAACGCATGCGTCAAATTAATGTAGGAAAAATGACAATGCGCTTACGCTTACCGCTGCATTTACCGCGTAAAACTATGTACGGGCCAATTCGAACAATGATCCAGAATTCAACTAGATATATCCACTAGATATTAAACAGAAACGATATCGAGATATTTACTAGACATGTAAAATTTGACATTTATTCGATTCCGAATGTCCTCTTGAACGATCTCTTTAAGATTTGCTTAAGATATTACTTAGAAGTGAACCTTATGGTAAGCGGATACCGTGGCTTATGGACGTTTTCAGCGCGCTTAGTAAATGAATATTATTGTTATTATTGCATATTATTTACGGGGCAATTTAGCAACTTATGCATTGATGAAATCGTGGGCAAAAGCTAGGTCTATCCATGTATTTAAATTGAACGTTAACTTTCTCAAAGCCACGACATTTCGTTCTGTGCCCGCCTCTTGGCCACCAAATTTTTTAAAGGAAACTTAACTTTATTCTTTTTAATTAATATTGAATCTCCAATAATCATAAGTTTTGAGATGTGACCGTATAGCAGGCAGGGGACGGTTTGGTCACTATGGTTATGGTTTGGTATACTATGAAACTACATACAATCTAATTTTGCGAACTCTTTAACGATGGCAGTTTGGGACAACCGACCCTAAGTCGCGGACAGAAACTAATAGTTATAAATAATATTACTGTTGACTAGCGGTCCAGTAACAGCATGCATGCACGAACACGGCAGCCATTTAAGCGTCAACGCATCGGACTTTGGCCTAAGTAGTCACCATTTGGACATTAGGTCACGGAAACTATCATCTTATCGATTTCACACACACTAGATAACCAGACTTGATGACGGGGCAGACGGACTGGCATAAAAGCAGTGACCAAAATGTAAACAAATATTTTTTTGCTGATTAGCCACTTTTTGATATCGAGCGTATTTAGGTATACATATTAGTAATTTATACACTTGTTATGATAATTATTAGTTTTTATTGTTTATGGAATGTAAATTTTTACTAGACTTATATTGACCGGGGTATAGACCGTGATTACCTTTTGTATTAAGGTAATCACGGTCTTTATCCCGGTCAATATAAGTCTAGTGAAACTAACCGTGAATCATTCAAAACTCTAATGTAAATATTTAGTTTACTTTAAATGTGATTAAGGTTGTTTTTTTTTTAATATGTACAACCTTTTCTGTATATTTTGATAAAAACAATAGTGATATTTAAATCTATGGATTTTATCTTAAGAGTGTGAGGGTTAGGTACCTAGGTATTGTCGTGGCCAGATCATAGAATTTAATCATTTCATGACCATTTTAGAGTTGATCACTTCATTATAATGATTTATATGGTTAGGTTCGCTTTAACTTTTTCATGATATGGCCAACCGATTATTTCATGAAATGATTGCCACTTATTAATTTATATTTCGGATGTAACATAGTAACATTTTTAATTCGGACTTTGTCCCACTATTTCGGACAGTAGGTCGACGAAACTATCATTTAATTGTTTTGAAATAGTCTAGTTTTGATGACGAGACTATTAGGAAATAATATGTACCTTATACAAATTAGCGACAACTGAGTCTGAATACCTTACGTATTTCTGCCTGTAGTAGCATTTTAGTTTTATTATAAGATAGCAGTTAAATATATAAATTAGTATAATACATAATTTTTGTACAAAATTATTTTGTTTTTGTTCGTAAATAATAAACAATATCCAAATGTTTTCCATATACATACATGTACATATATTAAAACATCTAAATGGTTTCACTGCAAAGCCCACAACAACAAAACGGTATTAGGGATCAGTATGAGGTAACCGCTTATTATGCGTCTAGACGAAATGCATTTGGACAAGGTCGGTGCAGTTGTTTCGATGTAAGAATACAAGCAAGTCTTTGTCGTTCGTATATAAATTGGTAAATTAGGAGTTTGGGATTTTTGTATATTTTTACAACGTAAACGATATTGGGTGACTTTGGGGACATTTTGTATATTTAATTAACCTTTTCGACGCCGTGTCAAACACAAAAGCTGTAACTCGGATGCCACGCCACCGAAGTTTCAAAACTGAAATTAAACTTTATGCGAATGCACGTATGTCTATGTTGGTCTTTGGCATTGGACCTACGCTGCCGATATATCTGTCATTGGCGTCCAAAAGGTTAAATTGCAGCTTGTTATTACAAAAAACAAAATCATTTCGAATCATGCTGCGTCACCTGTTCTGGTGTAGGATTCGGCAGATTCCTATGGAACTATACCACACCCTTTCGTCAGAAGTCCGCGCTTGTGATGGTTTCTAGCAGCGGCCGCGTCAGAGCGTTTTCACTGCCCGATATCGGATGTCGGATGAAAGTAATATGTGAGTATGTGTTTTTCTGTATTTATTAATTAATTTAATAAATAGTTATTACTTAAAAACGATGGATAACGCAAAAAGGCGGACTTGATGCCACATATGGCACTCTCCTGCAGCTGTTTCTCTCATAGCGCCTTCCGACATCCGATATCGCAAAGGCGCTTCCGATAAATTCAGCCATGCCGGAGCCCCCCATCAGCTGTCGGACCGAAAATATTTGTTTGTGTGCGTGTAGGCATAATGTTTATTGTAGTATGCGGTGTGCGTGACCGCTAAAGACGGCGCCCGGGCGCGCCCCCGCGGCCTGACTAGATGTAGGATCCTACATCCGATATCGGATCGGACACTGTGAAAACGCTCTCACGCGCACCACAAACGAATTGAAGTGTCATAGTCATAGTCATAGTCATAGTCATAGTCATAGTCATAGTCATAGTCCTAGTCATAGTCATAGTCATAGTCATTTATTTTATAAAACCGGTTTACATGTCAAAAAGTAGTGATAAAGATTGGCATCAGATTACAATATTGTAAAATGAATAAATTAAAATTAAAATTACATCACATATTATAAAAATCAAACATCAGTAAAATTTGCAATTATTCAACCATAATTAGCCACTTCAAAAATTAATCCAAAGTGCATGTAATGGTGCCCCGATCGCAGCTAGAACTCTCAGAATTTAATGTCTAGTTATATTAGGCATAATCACAGCCCATCCTTTTGACAACACTATTCGCAAGTAAAACAAAACTATTCATCACTCATCATACATCCATAATATAAACTAGATATCAAAATACGCCACCTTAAAGGGCCCCTACCAAAACATCCATTGAATAGGTTAGGCTAGGTTGTTTTTAAATCTAGCCTCGTGCAGCCGTGTTTGGAATCTCAAAAGTCATTTAACTATTGTTTTAATATCTACATCCGGTTATTTGGTGAGGTCATGTGTTTTAAAATGTGTGAAGTTGGTTTCCGGTTTAGTTTTCTGGTTGGGATTTTCTGTACGCCTAATTAAGAATTGTAGGTAAATTGTGCTATATTTTATTAGAATTTCTCTAACAACTTGCCTCGATTGCTTAAAGACAGCTGTACCGAAAGTATAAATTACCTTCGGCTGTAATGATTGCACTTTTATCAGTATTTTTAGTGTTCCGTGCAAAACTTTGTTTTGACAAACGGAACACTTATGGAATCACTTCGGTCTTGCAAATCAGTTAAATGCGTTTTTCTCAGAGACCGTTTGACCGCTTGTTCTTAACTTTGAATTTAAGGAACTCTTAACTCTGATAACGTCATTCATCATCGCCCACAACACTATTCAATTTATATACTCCTCGCGACGACCGATCGATCTTCCTCTTCCCTATCAGGTGTCAAAAATGATACTTCTCCAACCAAAAACGTCACTTTTGACATTGACGGATCAGTATCATTATCATATCGAACCAGATCGAATAACTAAAACTTGAATTGGCCTGTATGACACTGACGACGAGATCATCACGAGCTGTATAGAGGCGAATCGGATCACAGGGCGAATTGGATCAAGATGAAAAATCCGTTGAAATATTTATATGAGCGCACTAAAATAACATCTTCTTTTAGCTTGCGACGCCAGTCATAAGCAATATTTTAAATACCAAGGTTTTTTTTGTCTTATCTGATTCACCCTGTGATCCGATTCGCCACGGTCTACTCTACATAACTTTTTGATGACGTCACAGTCACGTGAGCAAATAATAAACATCGCATGGACCATCGTGTAAATTTATATGAATTCGAGCGTTTTCTCTGTGCACCCTAAAATCTAATTTACAAATATAGTTAACGCTATCTCTACTGAGCTCGTTCACTTACCTGTACTAACAATGGCATTCTGTTAAACAAAAGCCATTATTTCTTTTGTGTGAGCGCATGGCCTTTGTGCCTGAGGCTCACACACAATTGGCCACGCGCGCAGTCACAAAGGCCACGCGCTCACACAAAAGAAATAATGGCTTTTGTTTAACAGAATGCCATTATATTGTCTTCGGTTACCGCGATAGTTACTCATGAAATAAAACTATGAAAACGGATTATATCGCGTATATTGAATTTATAATACATCCCGACGTTTCGAACTCTTTACAGCGTTCGTGGTCAACGGGTGCCAAGAATGCCATTGTTAGTACAGGTAAGTGAACGAGCTCAGTAGTAATAGCGTTAACTATACCTAACATTTTATTCACCTACTTTTTTCAAATAATTCAGTGGTCCATTATTATCTCAAATGCAAAGCAATGAATGCAATATGTGCCAATGTTATTGTAATATAAACATGTATACAGGTGTATGTTTGTACTGAGTGGGTCAAGAGTGACATTTGAATGAAGGTCACGGTTTTGCAATTCAGGATCCGAGTTTGAATAGTTCTGGACTTATTTTGTATGACGTAATACAGTACGTATAGTTTGATTGTTATTATTAAATATGGCAGAATTTAGGCAAAAAAATCCCAAATATCGATCTTTACGAACTTATTAATAAGCAAATACTATTTTATCTACCTACTTTTACAGTTTTACCTAATAGTGTTTCTTGTAAGAAATAAGGTTTTACGGGTTTTCTAGTGTTTGTAAACGTTTTAATAGCCGCTAATATATTTTATTTTATTTTAGCGTGTGCAAACAAACTGACAAAGCGGCATCTAATCTCCTTAACGGCAGGAAGCCCTCCAAACAAATCCAATATGGCTGCCTATGGCTATGCATTTTGAAGATTTGTTGTGAAGTAAATAAGTAAATATAGTCTGTCAAGCCATTTCCGTCAGTGGAAAAGAGCGGCAAATTTAAAAAACGTACGCGCGAGAGGGTATCCTCCCAAAGAAAATTTGAATTTCGCGCCTTTTCCTGCTGACAAAATTGTTTGATCTGCTATATTAAAGTACTTATAACAGCCGTGGTGATGTAAACAAATTGGTATAAACTATAAACTGTGAATTGCAAAAAAAACCGGCCAAGTGCGAGTCGGATTCGCGCACCGAGGGTTCCGTACTTTTTAGTATTTATTTATTTATTGATAATAACATTAATAACGATACAGCTATCATAACAGTTGCCCAATGCGATGGTGTTGTTATAGCGGCAACAGAAATACATCATCTGTGAAAATTTCAACTACCTAGCTATCACGGTTCATGAGATACAGCCTGGTGACAGACAGACGGACAGACGGACAGACGGCCAGACGGACAGACGGAGAGCGGAGTCTTAGTAATAGGGTCCCGTTTTTACCCTTTGGGTACGGAACCTTAAAAAATGTAGTTAAGAACAAGCATTAATTGATTCCATTATGTTACCAAAATAAATTACATGCATGCGAATTGCGATTATGTTGGCGTTTTAATTTACTGTAAACCTTTTGGTCACTTCCCAGATCTCAGATAGTCGAAATTTTATATGGGAAGTGCCTACATTTTTTTATTTGTCTTTTTCTACTAACATATTTAGTCGTTGTGCCAGAGTATAGCAGTTATTATTTGACACAAATTCTATTTAATAAATCGGATAGAACAAAAAAAGTAGGTGACTTGGCCGTGACGTCACTTGTGCAGTTTTCATATAAATTCCATAGTGGCAAACAGTTTTGACAGTTTGAAAAAAGAAACTGATTTGACTAGTCTATCAAGTGAGTCGCTTAACTTCAAACTCGGATAAATCCAATGAGGGCTAACGCGTATGAATTCGCCGCTAGGGGCGCTAGTGTAGATGGTGGTCTTTTCCATAGTTCGAAATGTCAGATGTCACTTGTCACTTCAATGACTGACAGCTGTTCTATAGTCTTTTGGACCACCATCAACAGAGGCGCCAACTGGTGAGCAAAAAAACGATAGCCCTCATTGTCAGATTTTGCGATTTTGGTGTAAGAAAAGGTAAGCTATTTAGGTAGCTATTTCGTCGAATAGATTTACCCGAGTTTCAAGATAAGCGACACAAGTACTTTTTATTGATGTGATCAACATGGTCGCGTTTTTATTGCCTGTCGTGTCATGCGGCATTTTCGGACAACCTGTATAAGTAAAATAAAACTAGTCTGTGGTGACAGGCGATAAAAACGCGACCATACTAACGCCTCTGAATTCTCAAATCCATACTCGTTACACTCCACGACACCTGTCTGAAATCTCAATCCCATAGAAGTTCGATCCCATTGTCTCGGCCGACATTTTAAAAGGGTGGCGAAATCGATAGCGGGGGAACGGGTGGCACCCGTTCAGACAAATTAATGTTTGTGGGTGACAGGTATGATGTGGGTTGGTAATGCTGGGTTTCGAACGTTTGTAAAGAAATTTGGTATGTATTAGAAACTTGTAAAACGGGACTTAATCGCGTATTTAAGTTTTAAGATTTACCTCCGACGTTTTAATAATGTGTAGAAATCGTGAAAGTTTAAATCAGTGTTGTATTAGAAACGTTCGAAACATATCATTTTGAACCTCCATTCCTTATTTTTATGAAGATCATGATCATGATTTTACTCAAATTCTGCCTGTTTAAATTAAACAAGTAAAAAATACCTGTGTTTTAGATTACATGCTTAACTATAGTATGTTAGTACTCTGAACATTTTTTTAGATGTATTTTGTAAAGTTTTATGATCTGGCCTTTTCCCATTTTTGCAGTGTAAAAATTGCAACACAATTTGAGAAAGGGTGGCGCAATCAATATTCTGAGTACGGGTGGCACCCGTTCAACCAATTAATGTTTGTGCGTGTCGATGGTTAGGTATGTGGGTGACAGATTTTAACGATTTATGAAGAAATTGGGAAGTATTGGATACTTTTGAAAAAAAAAAAAAAAAAATAGTATGCTTTGGAAATACAGCCATGTATAAACCAACACGTATGTACTTATATCGATGAAATACTTATTATTTTTAAAATCCACCAAAGTATTGAAGTATGATCAGCTTTTTTCAATTTTTATATTAAAAAATCGCGTTAATCGTACCTAATGACTTCTTGATTTTTTGTTATTATTTGATTGTTTTCATACACTATTTTTCTCTCGGCTCAAAATACTTGTCATAAAATTTTCCATACAAAAACCCCATCCCAGCCCCAATTCCCCCACAATTCACCAAACGCCAAACATTTCAATGCGTCGAGTGTATATCATAACCTCACTTAACCCTGCCAACGTCGTCTTGCAAGTGTCGCGAACAAAATCAATACAATACAAGTGTTTTTAACCGTCTGCGCGCTGCCGGAGCAACAGATGCACGCCGCACGCGGTGATGGTTATAGTTTGAATTTTCTCAAATGATTTTTAGGCCTCACACCCTAATCTGTTAAACAAAAGCCTTTGTTTCTTTTGTTCAGCGGTTACCAATGCTACCGCTACTGACTGAATGGGAACAAACTCATATCATGTAAACAATGTTTGTGTCATTATCACGACCATATATACTTACGTCTCATTCACTACACGTGGAAATATAGGCAGCCACGTTAGCACAATGCGGATTGGGGACTTCACATACACCAATTTAATGTGCTAAACTTATATTGACCGGGATATAGACCGTACAAACAACACAAAACAAACAATACAAAAGGTAATCACGGTCTATATACCGGTCATTAAGTCTAGTGAAACTAACCGTAAATCATTCAAAACTCAATTTAATGTATTTTATAATTATTGAATGTTTTATTTGTAAACACTCAAAAACGAATCTTACCAACAATAAAACCTAGATGGATCGATTTTTCGCCCTCGTTAGCCTCTCGTTTGAAAATTAATTTGAATCAGTATTTTAAAATTTAATGCCCACCGGTGTACCGCGAAAACTTGGACAAACTAATTAATTACCCTTATTATTATTAATTAATGTACCCTAGTTTGATAGAATTGCCGTTTTCATATGCCCCTATATTGGAAATTTAATCGAGATATCGAGTCGTTTCTGAGAAATAACCAAAAATATTATGCAAATGTACCTGAAAAAATATGATAGATTATTTTCCGCTGCTGTAAGTAATTGTAGGATTTGTAGGTAGAATATAAAATACCAGAATATCGCATTCTGTTATTGTCAAGATTGGTTAATTTTACCCACATAGTGTATTGAAAATTCTAAGGTGTAACCCAAATGCATAAAAACAAACGGTATTAAAATAATACAAACCAAGCATAGGTACAAGCCAAGTATTATAAAACGGCGTCTGCGACTTGCGACCTTGCGCCTGCGCGCTAGCCATTGGGAAAATGGTAAACGTGAAGCTGGGACTAATTACATTTCAATACGATGACGGTGACGGAATTTATTAAGCAAATAAACAGCGCTTGTATATCTTTGTTTGTATTCCTTAATCTGTATTGTATGGCAATAACTACCACTCTATAACATCATCTTTTTGTATTTTTTTCTTATGCAGAATTTTTAGGGCTTCAAAGAGGTGATGACTTGATGAGGCTTGAATCGTGTATTTTTTTTTATCTGGTCAAATAAAGGGCTAAATCAGATTTTTATGTAGTTTTGTATTTTACCAAAATTATGGGCAACTGTATCGCCAATTCTTACCTGAAACCTGTGTATGATCTTGACACGTTAATCTTGACACGTTATTTTTATGTTAAAAACATTAACCTGCTCTGAATCTGACCTGAGAGACGCCACGGTCCGGGCTGTCAGCACCGCTGCTTTCTAGGCATTCACTGTTTAGGGGAACCTCGACACGAGAGAAGAAGAAGTTAAAAACAGTAAAATAGACAAAAATAATTTTCCACTATACTAGAACATTTAAAACGAGTAAGTCTTGGGGACTAAAGGAGTAAGGAGCCCACTGATTACCAGTCCGCTGGACGATATCGGCCTATCAGTTGTTCGGAACTGTCAAATTTTTGTTCTAACTGACAGGCTGATATCGTCCGGCGCACTGATAATCAGTGGGCCCCTTAAGGATCTGATCAGGAGAGCCCACTCAAAGTAGAAATGGGAATAAGGCGTGATGAAGGCGACTTTCATTGGGTACCTACAGAATGTAATATGTTTGCTTTCACCATGTAACAAAAATATGAAAAAAAAAACTATGTTTTCTTCGAGGTCCATCTACTATATAATTGGAGGCAAATTATTCAATTATCATACATTTTCAATGCTGCTTATAATGAAAGTTCAAAGATAGTTAGTAATGTGTTATTATGACAATATATGATTTATCGGTTATTCGTTATTACAACATTGTATCAATACAATCAACGTTACCTTTAATTTACAAAGTGTAGCAAATATATTACCTACAGTAATTCATTGTAAAATAAACTTACTAGGCTTATACATTGCATAACACTTGTTAAAAAACATGTTTAAACAGACAATAATATTTTATGATGCTCCTCGGACAAAAGTCATTGCTAAATTGATTCTCATTGTTTGCCAAGAATACTTTATTTAATCGTATTTGAATAAAATACAAATGGCAGACTTACTGCTTAAGAGGGAAGAATACTAGGTACGTACTAACTCGTCCATACGAATAGAGAATAATATGTTTTTCCACTTCTAAATATTGTCCATTCTCCATGTTTTTTTAGTACGTTATTGACACAATGAAAGACTAGGTTTATAGGTTTTCCTTCTTTTTTTAAGGGAAGCCTATAAATTTAGAATATATTATGCTGAAGCGATCGAAATTAAAATCAGTGATTTGTTAAGATTTAGGTAATGGAAACAGTTTTCTCCCGAAATGGAAATTTTATCATAAAAGTACAAAGGATCGCAAAACTATTCTGCCCTCTTAAATACATTATCTGTCAGCCATCAGGCCAAACGAATACATTACGTAGATTTAATGGAATTTTGTTGATTTTTATTATACTATTTATTGCCTAATAGATAAAACAGTCTCCAAGTAAAACAACTTTTAATACATCAACTTTTTTTACTGAAATTGAAAAAACTGCAGAATTCAATAAGCAACGAAGCTTGCACAATTAACTTTAAATGTGTCTCTTCAGAAGCGTTTATGTTGTAGCCATTATAATTCAAAATTGCCTGCATTTTCGATGCACATGTCCTGCGAACTTTGACATCTGTTTTAAAATACTTTCCGGCGCATAGCGTACAATTATTAGAATTGGCCGACGGACAAATTATGACTTAGTTAGTGCTTTCAATTATAGGCTAGGAATAATTGGAGAGTGACCTATAAATCGTCGACGTCTTTTGACTTTTCAGTGTGTTGTGGGCATTTTGTTGGTGATGTGGTGTGGATAACCCTAATTTCTAGTTGTGGTAAGTTTAATCCTTTAACGGACCTGGGGGCCTAACCAAGACGACAATCATTTGCATAAAACAAAACGTAAAGCTATTGTCTCTCTATCACTTCCATATTAGTGCGATAGGAACAGATCCATAGCGTTTTGTTTTATTTTTCTGTGAACGCTTTTCATCTTGGCTAGGCTCCTGGCCCCTGTTTCACCACACTGACAATTGCCTGACATTGACAATTCACCGTACATTGCTGGTCCAAGAAGAAAATATAAACTAACAATGGCACTTAAGTTCCATCGTTAGTTATCCACGCAAAAATGTACAGAAAATTGTGTCAGATGTCAACTGTCAAGTTGGTAAAATAGGGAAAAATACGCGATTCAAGCCTCGCCGCTACTTTAAAATCCAAAAAATTCTGCATAAGGAAAGTAATCAAAAATGTGATCTTATAGTGTGGTAATTTTTTCCATAATATCTAAGTGTAGGTACCATAGAAAAGGCCTAGGGTAATGTTGTCATTATTTTAATAGGAACTGAATTTATCACGTACTTTATGTTGCCTTGGCCTTTATGGCGAATTGGATGATTAATTTTTAACAACCCTACTTAAAATGTATCGTTCAAGTTAAAAATACATTGTTATTTTTATTGTTAAGTAAAATGAACAATTAATCACTGTAGAATTTAGCAAATTAAGTGAATAAAAGTAGTTCATGCATTTAATACTAGGCGCACATCCTCATTAGTTTTGGCATGTGTCATTCTCTCTTCCTTGTCCAATATGGTGGATTTAAAGAAAAAAGTAAAATAACTAGTATTGCTAATAAGTACGTAGCTGACAGATATAATGACTTTCGCATTAAATTTTTTTGATAATTGCTGCCCACAGTTTCGCTCGCATAGAAATTAGTCTATGGTCTATTTCAATTTTGAACTACTCGGATAGCCTTAGGTACTCTTGTTTTTATAATATGATTCAGGACGGTTCTGTATTGTAAATTTTTATTTAGAATAGAACTCTAATGGTAGAGAATTACATTAGGCGTCGAGCCTATCATCTATATATTTCTCTTTCATGGTACCCACACATTTTTTATTAAGTTCCAATGTCTTTGCAAGAACCTCCTTATATTTTGAATTAAATAAAATCACTAAATTAAAAAATATCAAAAACCACTGTTGCCTGTAAGTGTACTCGAGGTACACCACCTGTGGCTTCGTAAATTTAGTGTGTTCCTCTCTTCTTCACACCCACAGGATACTTCTATACCGTTCTCTCTCACTCCTGTTTTCACAAATAAGTTGCAACCGAAAACAACATAGAAAACTCTCGATCTTTTCAATGGAAAATGGACTTTATCAGGTTCGTTTTAAGGTCTGTTTGTGATTAGTTTGCTGAGGGCTGAAAAATCATTGTGAGCCACGCTTGGAACTAGGAAATGCAACCACGCTGTATTCTCTGATTGTAATATAACGTGATTTAAAAATAAATAGTGTTGCGACTAATTTCATTTTCATCGATGATTATGTAATTTAAAAACCGGACAAGACACGCCCACCGAGGGTTAGTACTTTTTAGTATTTGTTGTTATAGCGGGAACAGAAATTACATCACCTGTGAAGATTTCAACTAGCTACCACAGTTCATGAGATACAGGCTGGTGACAGACAGACGGACAGACAGACAGACAGCGGAGTCTTAGTAATAGGGTCCAGTTTTTACCCTTTGGGTACGGAACACTAAAAATCATTAAAATTTATAACCAGATAATTTTTTTATATTTAATTATATCAGACAAGATCAAAATCAATATCAAGAAAAGTGTTTGGTGCTGGAGTTGCTGGACTACGCATTGTGAACTTCTTTGGATAACAAATAAATAAATATAATGGGACAATCTTACAGAAATCGACCTAACGGTACAGTAAGCTTCGTAAATAACCTTGTGTTATGGTTACTAGAAGACGACACAGATAAATACAGATAAATACTTAAATATGTACATGTATGTGTATGTATATGTATGCTAGGTTGTCTAGAAGTCGCTTTTTAGCGATAAGACCGCCTGTTGTTTACCTCTGCTGTGTTTCTGTTTTCTTTTGTATTGTTTTCTTTTATTGAGGTGTGCAATAAAGAGTATTGAAATTTTGTATTGTATGTACATAGGAAATATCCATAACTCAGGAACACATTATGTGACCTTTCACGGGTAAATGTATTATTAAATTTAATAATTGTATTGTTCTTCTAATTGTAAATAATTTTTGGATATAACGATGTACAATTACTACAAATTTATTATTAACGACGCTCCAATACTAATGCGGTGCTATGTGACGTAAGCGTTGACCGCCATAAGGGACCTTTTCCCGTGGAAAGTCACATATATCTATGATGAACAGTAGTTGTAGTAATACCAGAATTTCCCTGTTTTTTAAAATATCGATAACCGGTTTTCTTTGTTCTTTCGCTTTACTATTCCTTTAATCGTAGCATAAAGTGCGGTAATCTGCGCCACTAATGCCAGCCCCAGACAAACATCACCCGTGTCTCTATTACATTCAGGGGTTTTAAGACTTAAGGGTATTGTTACAGTCACTTTAATATTATCATTTACCTAACTACTAGGTAAACAGTCTACATACCTTGGCGCTTTTCTGTTTTGCCCTATGGTAGACTGGTAAAGAATGCCTATAGGTAGTGGTATTAAGTCAGCCTGTTGTACTCTTTTTATGTGCAATAAAGTTTAAAATAAATAATAAATGAATAATATAATCGACAAAAAACGTAAATATCGATACACCGTAACATTATGTTCTTTCCTTATCGAAAGTGTTTAATTTGGGTTAGCACTAAACTATCGATACCCGAATTTAAACTGAGACATACTAACATTAAATAATTTCACAATAACACCCGTTTTATCGATGGCTTGTCCCAGCCCTACCCGGTTAACCGTAGCATACTAGCATAAAGTGCGGTAATCTGTACCACTAATGCCGACCCCAGACAAATGTCACCCGCGTCTATTACATTCAGGGGTTTTAGAACCAGTGCATACCTGGGTACAGTGGGTACGTAGGTAATATAACTTGAAGTGTGTAGAGTAAGTTTCAGAGCAATCTAGCTAGTCGTTTTAAAATGAGAGTGTAACTACGTTTGTATGGAGAACAGAGCTTGCCGGGGACCTTTAAAAACGCATCTCAGATTGTAATACCCCCGCCACACTATGTTCCTCGCGCTGCCGCGATGTTGCCCTCTCTGGCCGCGCACTACTCTACTCGTGCATTTAATCGCAACTCTTAGCACTAAATGAGGGCTATCGTTTTTGTGATCACCAGTTGGCGCCACTGTAGATGTAGGTCCAGAAAAACAGATCTCAAAATTCTTATATGCTTATTTTTATAAAATCAATACGTTCTAATATACACAAAGGTATTTTAACGTCTAGATGTGCCATTTTTTCAACCTGTTTAATTTTGCATATATTTAAGTTGGCACTTTTTTTAAACCGCTAGCATTTATTGAGCTATATATCTACTGTTTACCATGATTTGTCAAAGATGGACAAAGATTTACCACAATTATGAATAAGGAGTGAAAAAAAAAAGCTTGAAACCCCCAAAACTTCTATGCATTTTGAAAAACCTCCATCTACCTACACTATCGCCCCTAGCGGCGAAATTAAACGCGGTACTCATTGCTTGCCTGTGCAACAAACTGGACCTAGAAACTGTGACAGCGTGCATTTTTATTAATTATAGCGAATTACGTCCACGTCCATATTGCCGGACCTTTGACTTGTGCCAAAAAATCGACAAAATAGGGAGTGACGAGGAGGAAGAGTAACGTGCCCACACGATGTCTCTTTCTACTTTCCTCGCTACTGCCCATGTCGCAGGGGTATAAAGTATGTTTTTACTGTGAGTTACAATAAAAATGCATGCTCCTTCTAGTCGTTACCATTTCGGTAATCTGTCTGCGCTAATAGCAACACAATCGTACGGATTACACATTCAGCCACCGTCTCTAAGGTCAGGGGGCGCTTTCTCGTTTCGGCGGATATTTTGATAGAAAGTTGGGTGCAGCCATTACATTCCCGCACAGACTGTTATTATAGACTCTGTATCGTGAAGCTATGCCTTGCGCATTCAATACAATGATGCTTTTAGAATGCTGTTGAGACTATTGATAGTGTTTTATTATGGTGTCCCTGTTACAATTTATTTTTAACCGACTTCAAGATTTCAAAGGAGGAAGTTCTCAATTCGGTTTTTTTTTTAATGTTTGTTACTCCATAACTCCGTCATTTCTGGACCGATTTTGAAAATTCTTTTTTTGATTGTAAGTATATACATACAGATTGGTCCCGTTTTTGTCAAAAAGCAGTTCTGATGATGGTATCCATGAGGAATCGAGGGAACTCCTCAAATGTTAAAGGCATACGTATAGTGATTTTAGTATTTTCATCGACAAATCAAGCGCTTACATTTAAAAAAGTGACAATTGATGAATCATCTGATGATGATCAGAACGGAACTCTTCAATGACGCATAGTTCACGTTTGGCGATTTGTCCTCTTCGTTATGTTTGTTTAGCAAGGTAGGTTTTCAAGAAACATTTTTGTCAAGCTCGAGTTCTGATGATGGGATCCATGAGGAATCCAGGGAACTCCTCAAATGTGAAAGGCATACATATAGTGATTTTTGTATTTTTATAAACAAATCCAGCACTTCCATTTTAAAAAGTGACATTTGATGAAGTGGAACTGCTGATGATGATCAGAACGGAACTCTTCAATGACGCATAGTTCACGTTTGGCGATTTGTCCTCTTCGTTATGTTTGTTAAGCAAGTTAGGTTTTCAAGAAACATTTTTGTCAAGCTCGAGTTCTGATGATGGGATCCATGAGGAATCGAGGGAACTCCTCAAATGTGAAAGGCATACATATAGTCATTTTTGTATTTTTATAAACAAATCCAGCACTTCCATTTTAAAAAGTGACATTTGATGAATTAGAACTGCTGATGATGATCAGAATCGAACTCTTCAATGACACCTACTTCACGTTTGGCGATTTGTTCTCTTCTTTATGGACCCAGACCTAAACTTGGACCCGGACCCGGAAATGCTACTAGAAAAGTGGGTTAGTTGGGTGGTTGGGTTTTGAACTGCGATTCTCACAGAACAGAACTGCTATTAGAAAAGTAGGTTAGGTTAGAGCTGTGACCCTTACAGAAACGAAATGCTATCAGAAAAGTAGGTTAGGTTAGGTTAGAACTGCGACCCTTACAGAAACGAAATACTACTAGAAAGGTGGGTGGTTGTACCTCCTTTTCTACATTATTAGGCAAAAGATGCTGTCTTTTTCATTTCATTGTCTGGAATCTAAGAGTGCACCATCAACAATAAGTGAACTTTCAGCGGCATCCCTCATTGAAGTCGGTTTTTTTTTCTTAAAAATTATTATTTTAATGTTAATATAACAGCCAGTGTGGGAGAAAAGGGAGAGTGGGAGTATGTGGGATTACTATAATGGTGTTTGTAAAATATGTGACTTTTTTACACCACGTACTTATATTGCGTTTTGTCCCGTAGGTACTTCCACAGATACTATATCTGTATCAATTTAAGCCTACCAACAGCGCAGTATGAGAAACAGTTATTCTGATACGTTAGCAGCACTGCAGCTGTTGTTCTCATACATTTTTAACTTTCGATTTTCGTTTACGATTGTCAGCTCTGCTGTCACCTATTTAGTCGACGCCTCTTTCTCTGCAAGTGATTGTAATAACCCTTGCTAGGCATGCGATACCGCCGTTAGCCTCAAAAGCTGGCCAGTTTGACAATATCTCAGTTATTGTTACATCGTAAATATTGTAATAAGTTAATAAATATGTAAATTTGTTCTATAACATTTAAACAGTTTAATGTTTTTTTTTTGTGGTTTAGATATAAATGTCTGAAGAAATGAAACTTAGTCTCTTACCCCCTTACTCATAAAACTGTACAAGTCTCAATTAATTCATTTATTTATTTTTTATCCCTTTCTTACAAATACACTAGTCAAAATGACAAAAAATTAATAGCTATTTTAATTATTAGCCTTGTAGCTTGTGTTCATTGAACTTAAGAAGCCAAGTTTCTGTTAAATTTGAAAAAGATTAGATAATATTTTATTGTCAAAATTGTGTAAAAGTTATAACATGTTATAAATATAAAGGTATCAACAATGTTGCCCATTTCCTCCAAACCAAATCCAAATCTTACAAACACAATTAGGTATCAAATGTAATATTGTAATGTTTCCCGTATATAGGTAGTCATAATAACATTATCCTCTTATCTCTTTGAAGATATAGTTATTATCAAAATGAAGGATAGAAAAGATTATTATAAATTTGAAACTTATTGTGCAATTAACCACCGTATGCTAAAACTTTGAATTATTCATGAAATAAAACTATGAAAACGGATTATATCGCGTATATTGAATTTATAATACATCCCGACGTTTCGAACTCTTTACAGCGTTCGTGGTCAACGGGTGTCACCACAGTTTTATTTCATGAGTAACTATCGCGGTAACCGAAGACAATATTTTGAATTATTCGTTTTTCTTCTTTTCTGTTACTAGTGTACGATATTATTAACTAAGCCCAAATATAATTAATCTACTGTTCCTAATAGGTACCTAATGTTATATCTAATAGCAACCTTCATAGAATATATTTCTAGTTAAAACACACGCACTAAAGATACGTTATCAGCACAAGTACAAATTCGTTTTATCTAACCAACAACAAATAATAAAATCGTTGATAACTCGATCAAAATGGCTGCCAAACCGCTAACTATCGTAGCAACCGGTGTTGCCAGGTTTAAGTTACCTACCTAATTTTGGTAAGAACGGATTAATCGACCTAGTGTTTTCGTGTTTCGTACCCTCACGGAACACTTATGGTTACATTTCGATGTCTAGATACGTCTGTTTATAAAAGCACATCATCATCATCATCATCATAACTCTTAAGAGCCTGGCTCTTGTCGGTGGAGTAACCGCCACTCCGTTCTTCTTTCTGCCACTGTTTTGAGCTCCTGATACGTCACTACGTTGATTTTCTCCTTGGCTTGGTCCAAAAACGCACGTCTCTGTCTTCATTTGCATCTCCTTTTTTCTATTCTTCCTTCTATTATAGACTTTATGTAAGTATCGTGCCGTATCAGGTGCCCCAACATGTTTCCCCTTCTGTTTTCAATCAATAAAAGCACAGTTAAAAGTAATATTTTTTATGTTTGTACAATTGACTATACATACACACATTACCGATACTAATGCGTTAAAGTCCTTGACTCCTTGAGTCCTTGACATATAGAAATATCAAATAAATATGTATACGTGAAAACATGTCAATTGTTGTTGTTACCTTTAGATGACTCACTTCTGTATATCAATTTATACAAATATTAAACGTGAAACACCAATGACCCGAATAATAAAATAAATTGTCATTTAACTAAAAACATTTCAGCAAAAAATTAAGCCATCATTTTGCCAAATAAAATTAAAAACGCTTGATAAGCAACCTTCGAGTGTTCATCAAATCTTTCACAAAATTCGCATATTTTTGGGGTTTTATCCTTCAGGACAAAAGCTTGATTATATGATGCATTAAAAAAAAATAATAACTACGCAATATTAAATTTACAGTACATATGGTGCTACTTTCTCGCACTAGTGCGGGAATGAGCACTTTTCGTGCATGTGTCGAAAGTTTAAAGGGCCATATGTACTGTAAAACGTTGTACGATACACGTGCGAAAAGGTAATTCGCAACTCGTGTCGATTTAAAACACTCCCTGCGGTCGTGTTTTAATTTATCGCCATTCGTTTCGAATTTCCTCTTTTCCGCACTTGTATCGTAAATAACTATTGTGATGCAATGCTAAACCGTGTTTAAATTGTTTAAAGTCTTTGTTCTATCTGACACTGACTCAACTCACGTCTTGATCATTTATGGCTAGATCTGTATCTAAATACGGTGTGTGTTGCGATTCTAATTACTATCATTGTTTTAACATACATATTTTTTTATAAGGATTTTTATTAACGAGGATTGAGACATATCCGTTCTTTTAGCTCAACTTTACTACTTACCCTCCCATATATCACCACCATCAGCCAAAATGTATGAAACAGTCAAATATTTTTTCGCGATTTCGTGGTTGATCCCATAGTAAAAGTTGCTCAGTATAACCCCAAAACCTCCCTGGCAACGGGAATGCATTTATTTTTTAGCCACCGTGTATAAAAAAACAACTTTGTAGACATTAATAAACGCGCTACAAGCTACAAGCGTTTTAATCTGTCATTTTGACTTATGTATTTGTAAGAAAGGGATAAAACAAAAATTTACTAATTGAAGCTTGTAAAGTTTTATGAATAAGGGGGTTAGCCTTTTTCTTAACACTAATTTGGGTACTGTTATTATTATTATTCATTCATTTATCCATGTAAAACAATTACACAGTTACATATACTGTAAATGCGCCAAACTGGAGTAACCAGTTTGTCTTTTAGTTGTTCTTTAACGCACTCATCACACCTTTGAGTAGATTCTGTTTGAGGCATAGAGATCGCCTCAGTACCTGAATTGTGTAGCCTTTCCTGCAGTTTTACTAACCCCAAAAATCCGCAAAACTACAGTAAACTCCCTCACCTGGCAACACTAACGGCCTAGACAATTTACTAGGAAGCGTCGAGCCGATAGGTCTTTTGACATTGCGCTCGACCTTGACGCGCGGTGCGCGGATTGGCTGAACACCCAAAATGGCCGACGGCGTGCGCGCATCGCATTGTTTCTAATAATTAGAGATCCCTTGCCCGCTAGATAGAGTACCCATTTGAAATAAATAGAAATAGAAATTATTTATTCGTTAGCAGAAAATTATACAAAAAAAAATTGAAAACATGGGAAGGGGATTGTGCCACGAAATGGTCACATGTCCGCATGATGCTGGCGACTTCCAGCGCTGATCTTCCAATGCGACCATCCGGTTAAATTATATTTTTAGGGTTCCGTACCCAAAGGGTAATTTCTGTTGCCGCTAATAACAACAAATACTAAAAAGTACGGAACCCTCGGTTGGGTTTTATTTATTTAATGCATGTTAAATATAAGATGTAATGTTTTGAAAAGATGTGTCCCGCGGAAGCCGCCGTGTTTCTTGCCGGTTCCTTAGGAGGAGGGTGAGGAGGGATTTAAATCTTCTCGGGTCAGAGGTGTAGGGTTAGAGCCGGTGCCCGCGTAGCTTTATTTGACGTCCATAAGCGCATTTTAATGTTTACTTTAAAAATAAACTATCTTTATCTTATAACATTTTAAACTTCCACAATACAACACATATTAAATCACATTTACAAACGGGTCTATCGCGAATTTATTTTGTTACCTTTATTTACCGACGTTTCGACACAGGTTTCACTGGCATCTTTATCTTATCTTTATCCACGAGACTCCGTATTTCTCAATGCTAAGTCTATTTTGTCGTCGTCTTTGTAATTATACGACCGGTTTTTGTTTTTCTAACGCATTAACGTCTTGTTTATGCAGTTTCGGTGCCATTGTGGTTTTTTATCAGTCGTTTGTCTTTAATTTTATTACCTGATAATGTTTCCTAGTGTAGGTAGGTACTTACAGCTTCAAAAGTACCGGATTCGACTACGTATAAGATATATTATATTATGATACGAGGTATGAGTACGATTGAATGCATCGAATAAGTCAACTGGTAAGAGGGGGTGTGAAGCGAGGCAATAGGGAGTATTACTGCAATGTTCTGCCGCCAGAGTGCAGCACTAGTGCACGTACTAAACCATAGAGTAACTTATACATACTAGGCCTTAAACAGTTTTGTATGCAGAGCAACGATAAATAAATGGAAATAAGACGTTATCGTGATTTTTTTTCTATCAACTAACATTTTAAGGTTTTAGTTGGATTTTGCCCTTGCAAATACTAGTCTTATTTCCGTGTGTCATGCGCTGATCTCATCACAAATTTTTGACCTTGGTAGGGGCCTCTAAAACAAAAAAAAACAGAGGTTACGTTCAAGTCTCACTTGTTAACCTTCCATTTTACTAGCTAAGTTTCATTTAACAATTATTTAGCTATTAGCTAAAGATAAAACGTGTGGTATCACGCCTAAGTGGGTAACCTTGAATACGCTCACTCTAGGTCATCTAGTGCACACTGCGGCGTCCTAGGCAACCTAAAAGGGCCTAAGTCTGTGCCTAACTCATACTGTTGAGCTCTAAAAATACGCGCGTATAGAACGCACACAGATACTTAGTGCGTGTACGTAAGTACGGCGCGTCATCTAGTGTAAATTTATTCGAAGTTCTATTAGATTGTGAGTTTAGATTTAGAAGCTGTATTTGACGGGTTTTTTCCATTAGCCTTTGTGCTCTGACATGTTTAAAACTTCAATATTAATTCTACATGCGTCGGCCCTTAGTTGAAACATTGATTCCTAAAGATCTTGACTCGTGCTTGGCCAGTGAGGCCTGAAGCGAAATTATTTCATAAAACATATAACTCCTTACTATCGTGAATGTTACGTGATAGTTCTGTGAAAGCAAATTGCGAAGAAAATTAATGTTAAAATAAATTGTTTCGGTCGACGTATATGCTTGTGACGTTTTTGTGGCCCTTTATTATACACGGTGGCTAAAAAATAAGCGCATTCCCGTTGCCAGGGAGGTTTTGGGATTATACTGAGCAACTTTTACTATGAGACCAACACCGAAATCGCGAAAAAAAATTTGGCTGTTTCATAAATGTTGGCTGGTCCATTTTCTATGGGAGGGTAAAAAATTTTTCACGATTTCGTGTTTGGTCCTATAGTAAAAGTGGCTCAGTATAATCCCAAAACCTCCCTGGCAACGGGAATGCACTTATTTTTTAGTTATCCTGTATAAGATGGAAACTGGTTTATACTTACCGGGTATTGGTAAGTGTTGAAACGTGAAGAGAGGCCACGCGCACAAAAACAGTCGTTTATAGTTTGCATAATCTCAAATGATTTTTTACGCCAAAGACCCTAATCTGTTAAAGAAAAGCCATTGTTTCTTTTGAGTGAGCGCGTGGCTATTGTGTCCGAGCGCGTGGCCATTGTGTCTCAGCGCGTGGACACCTTGTATACCTGGGTCATCTCTACATCTTGTACTTACCTAAACCGTCCCCCGCCGCGTCTCTCTGTATGTATGTATGTTCGCGATAAACTCAAAAACTACTGAACGGATTTTCATGCGGTTTTCACTTATCAATAGAGTGATTCTCGAGGAAGGTTTCTGTATAATTTATAAAGGTTTTGTGTAACCCGTGCGAAGCCGGGGCGGGTCGCTAGTTTTATTTAAAGTTGTACACTACGCTTTTTGAAATCTGGACGTTTTTATATTATTAGGGTTCCGTACCCAAAGGGTAAAAACGGGTGCCTATTACTAAGACTCCATCCGTCTGGCTGTCTGTATGTCACCAGGAACAACATCTCATGAACCGTGATAGATAGACAGTTGAAATTTTCACAGATGATGATGATTGCCGCTATAACAACAAATACTAAAAACAAGTCTTTACACTTTTAAATTGATTCTAAGCTAAATACAAAAAAGTTTGGAACCCTCTGTGGGCGAGTGCGACTCGCACTTGGACGGTTTTTTCTATTCAGAATCCCGAGCTCTTTGGATCCTAATAATAGGAAAAAAAAGTATCCTTAGATTTTTTATTTACATTCCGTTAACATTTTTCATAGAGTGTATGACGGTAACGAAATGACAGGATCGAGAAATGTATGGAATTTTTGGGACACTTTTTTACTTCTATTATTATCAAAAGGGCTCGTAATTCAAAGTAGAAATGACATAAAAATGTCGATAAAAAAAGTGTAGTGTGTGTACAACTTAACTAGGTCAACAGGAAGTACCCTATACATTTTGATTTCCTTGAGAGTGTCGAAATGTATTTTGCGGCATAAACGGCTGTATCTTTTTGTACGTTTACATAGAAGTTTGATTTTTTCAGACCTTCAAGGGGCTGTGGAGCTGAGTTTATGATTTTAATTTCAACTCTATACCTCCACGCGTTCCCGAGATAAAGGGTCTTGACAGAAGGCGGACGGACGGACAAAAAATTGCCTACCTCTTTACCTACATGAGTTCCTTTACCTAGAGTGGCAGATATTTTTGGCGCGTTGTTTCATCCTCTACTTTTGATACTGAATGTATCTACTTAGAATCAAAAAGTTAACCTTCCTTTTTCGGTCGGCTAAAAGCATAAATGGAATGCCGTATTGTATTATCGCGCTATTCCAATTTTGATGTGTCTGCTCGGTAAGGGGGTCTTTTATCGTCTCTTTACGACAGTTATAATGCGAGGACCCTGTCTATACGATACTGCTATTTTTAGGGTTCCGTACCTAAAGGGTAAAAACGGGACCCTATTATAGTTAACGCTATCTCTACTGAGCTCGTTCACTTACCTGTACTAACAATGGCATTCTGTTAAACAAAGCCATTATTTCTTTTGGGTGAGCGCGTGGCCTTTGTTATTGGGCGCGTGGCCATTGTGTGTGAGCCTCAGGCACAAAGGCCAGCACGCGCTCACACAAAAGAAATAATGGCTTTTGTTTAACAGAATGCCATTGTTAGTATAAGTGAACGAGCTCAGTAGAGATAGCGTTAACTATACTAAGACTCCGCTGTCTGTCTGTCCGTCTGTCACCAGGCTGTATCTCATGAACCGTGATAGCTAGACAGTTGAAATTTGCATAGGATGTACTTCTGTTGCCGCTATAACAACAAAAACTAAAAACAAAATAAAATAAATATTTGAGTGGGGCTCCCATACAACAAACGTGATTTTTTTGCCGTTTTATGCGTAATGGTACGGAACTTCGTGCACGAGTCCGACTCGCACTTGGCCGGGTTTTATATAAATATAATAATAGATATTTTACGTAGATATCAGTAGTGTCTCGCCTGCGTATTTGCCTGCGTGGAATTAGTTTAAATCTTTCAACCCCGTTTTCACAAACTTAGGATGAATTTCAAAACATCATTTCTTAGTAAAGCTGTACAATATTTAAAGAATATGCGTTTTAAAATTCAATGTCCTAATTTTAATGGATCAGGCTGTAGCTAACAGTTTATATACGGTAAAGAACTATTTTCTGTATTTTTTACAAAATTGTAGACCCAGTAGTATGGGGTTGGGGGGCCGGGGGGGGGGATGGTAATGTTTTTCCTATTTTCTTTAATAACTTCTAAACTGTTTATCCTAAAATTATAAAAAAAAATATCAAATATTCTCACAATAAGCCGTTTCATTTGATATATGACACGATATAGTTTGCAAAACTTTGTTTTTTAATTTTACGTGCCCCAGGGATATTTAAAATTTATTTGTTGATGTTACATGTCCGTCTTTGGGTCACAGACTTACATATGTGTGCCAAATTTCAACTTAATCGGTCCAGTAGTATCGGAGCAAAGAGGCTGTGACAGACGGACAGAGGACAAACGCACGAGTGATCTTATAAGCCCTATAAGGGTTGTTTTTTTTCCTTTTGAGGTACGGAACCCCAAAAACAAAAATTTGGCACAATTCTAGGGATTGACAGGGCAAGCTATGCTGGCGCCATCTGCTAAACACTTCGACCGGCCAATCTCATTATGTTCAGACGTATAATGTTTATACACACGACTTGTGACTTGTGACGTAGGCAGCAATACAATGTATCGTATTGTTTAATGGACGCCATGAATGAGTGTAGTACTACGTGTTTATTACCGACATTCACTTCGACACAGTTCCACTGTTGTTAGAAATAGCACATGCAGGATGCAGGTTATGAATTAATGGACTTTTGACTATGTTTAGAAAGATATCAAAAACGCTCGAGTACGGGCGTCTGTCCCGTGGACGATATAAATAGATGTTGTATAACGATTTGGATTTCACTATAAATCTACCTACCTAGGTATCTCTCTCTCTGGTCGGTCCCTCATTTCTGAGGATCGTGGTCAAAGCTGCTCTTCGATCGAGGCAAGGAACACACCACGAGGAAACTTGCTTACATCTGCTACGATAATATCATATTATGAAAGGGTGTCTATTTATTACCGTACGGAACCCTTGCCTTTGCTTTGACCCTTACACAAGACTGCATTGGAACAGTTTCGTGTTTCTAGCATTCAGCCTGAGACATTCGACCTAAGAGATGTTGAAGTTAGCGTAGAAAAATTAATAAATGAGTACATTTTTCAAACAATGTCAAACAATTACAAGTGTTAATTTCAACATTCAGTCAGACTGACAGAGGGTGGAAAAAATTAATGGGCCCTGGAGGGAAAGTGCCTTAAAACCTTAAGTTAGCTTTACTTTACTTTATTTTACTTAAAGGAAACATTCTTTTTTTTAAATAGAAACAAAACTGCAATCAATATTTTTTTTTCTAATTTCGTTTGTCAAAAAATATTGTTTAGTACTAAATATTCGATTTTATGGATATTTTCTACGACAGACGAGTGTAAGACCTAATGTTTCTTGGAGAAATGTTATCAACATTAACTGTATCGACTAGTTGAATAAAATAGCTAGTGTTTATTTTTTGGACTTTTTAGTCGGTTCGATTCTCGGGCGAGACCAGCGAATTAAAAAAAATCTTTGAATGCAGTTTTGTTTCTTTTTTTAAATTTCATTTGGTATCGCGATATAGTTAGTTTGCAATTTTTTATATATTTTCTGATTTATCCTATTGAAGTTTCAATTTTTGCTATTCGTTCCGTGACTCAACACTGAAAAAAAAACACCTTAAACTGATACAATATATTTGATGCTGTATTATGCCTCAAGGTAAATAGATAATAAAGGAATATCCCTTGATATTTTTCAGACAACGTCCGTATAATTTAACGTCAACAAAGTTTCAAAACTCGTGCTATAATTTTAATAGTTTCGAGACATGAATCCTCAAGCCAAGCAGCTTTGGCGGGTAGCGTAGCGTGTCTTTTTGGAGGATCGCCTCCTCGCTATCAGCACTTGACTAAAATATTAATATTTTTTCGCTTTAAAGTACTAAAGTACTGCTTTCATTTAAATAAAGGTTTTCGAATTTTAAGATGACTATTTTGGCACATATCTTCTTTTTAACCCACTACGCAAAAAGAGGGGTTTATATGTTTGACACCAGTGTCTGTCTGTCTGTGTGTCTGTCTGTGGCATCGTAGCTCTCCAAAGGATGAACAGATTCCGATGCGGTTTTTTTACGTAAGAGTGATTGTATTTGCGGTGGTTCTTAGCTATGTTCTATGTTTGATAAAGATCGATCCAGCAGTTTGAAAAGTATCAGCTCTTTTCCAAAATAATGTAAGGCAATTTAAGGCAAATTTTAATTAACATTTGGACATTATCTTCTCGGTGTAATTTAACGACAACAAATTCTCAGAACTAATTTTAATAGTTTCGAGACACGAATCCTTAAGCCAAGAATCTTTGACGGGGTAAAGTAGCGTGTCTTTTTGGAGGATCGCCTCCTCGCTATCAGCACTTGACTAAATTATTAATATTTTTTTCACTTTAAAGTATTAAAGTCGTGTTTTAATTAAGATAAACTTAAGATAAACTGAAATAGGCATCAACAAATCCAGCATTTCCATTTAAAAAACTGACATTTGTTGAAGTGGAACTTTTTTGAACTGCGATCCTTACAGAACCGAACTGCTATCAGAAAAGTGGGTTAGGTTAGGTTAGAACTGTGACCGTTACAGAAACGAAATGCTATCAGAATATTGGGTTAGGTTAGGTTAGAACTGTGACCCTTTAGTTAGGCAAACGGTGCTGTCTTTTTCATTTCATTGTCTGGAGTGCACCATCAACAATAAGTAACCTCTCAACGGCATCCCCCATTGAAGTCGGTTTTTTTTTTCTTAAAAAATATTGTACAATGAAGTGTTTTACTATTACTACTATAAACACAGAACCTTTTAAAGCTTCCCAAAAATCTACTTACAACACCAAGTTAGGAAGCTTATTTATATTCTAAAAATATGGTAATGAGTTGATGTTAATCACATCCCTCTCGCACTAATAAGTATGTGAGCACGAGCAAGCACTGAGAAATACTAAATCAATATGTGAAAAATCTGGTTGCGCCTCCAGACAGAACAATCCGATGCTAAGTGAAAGACCCACCTGTTTCATTCGTTCAGGTTACGATAAGTGATAGCCTTCGACTATGGTATAACGGCCTCCGTAGCCTAATAAGTAATTGGTAATGACCCTGTTTACGAAGCTGGAGGTCCCGGGTTCGAATTCGAATCCCGGTAAGGGCATTTTTATGGGTGTTTATCACAAATATAAATTTATTAGCACCACATTGTAACTTGACCATTAAACAATATCGTCAGGTGTCAACCAAAACTCATTAATTACCACCACAAGTTCATAGCCATAGTGAACCATATAAGTAACAAAATAAGGTCAAAATTTGCTTTATTATTTTTTAGTAATTACACTGATTAGTGACTTTTGGTTGTCACCTGACGATATATTGTCAGTCATTTATGTAATTGATTAGTCGATTATGTATTTAGGTTTGAATAATTACTTTTACTGTAATTATGTATAACCCCATACCATTATTTTTTTGGAAATTGTTAAATGTATTTATGTTGATAATATCATTAATAACAATGGTGATTATGATGGTAACAAATACATTTGTTTTAAAAGTAAAATATTAAAAATAATGCAGACCTGCATGTATTAAATTAACCCTTGAATGCATAGTGATGTATGTATGTACACAACAAAAAACATATAATTTTATGCATAATTAGGTAAAATCTATTTGGTCCTGTATAATTAATTTGATTGTAAATTAATACGCTTTCCGTTGTTTTATTCAAATTTGCGCAGTATTTAAGTTTAAAAAAATTACATTTCTTTTAACACGAAATAGCGGAAAATTGGAAAAATTTGATGATTTTTAGTATGTAATTTAGGCGGTTTTTTCGGGGTTTGTAATTATTTATATTTAAAATCTTTATTATAGGTATATTACAAATAGTATAAATTTCTAATGGTAGTAAGATTTTTGATATATCTTTTACCAATAATTGTATAAATTTACATAAATTATTATTTACCCTATGTCACTTCTAATACTGGTTAAGCAGTGAAAATCGATGTTTTAATTTTTATTTTTATTTTTCCTAGAATCCGTAAACAATTATGTAAGACATATATTAATTCCAGGCAAAAAGAAAAAATCATGCATTTAAGGGTTAATATTATATTCACAATACCTACAATACATACTCTTTATTGCACACCCCAATAAAATAAAACAATACAAAAAGATACTCTTTTACTTACTTTTAGATTCTTCATATGAAGAGAAATATCTCTAGTTCTACTTTAACTACATATACAAGTTGGTTACTAAAACTAGGTCACAACCAGAATCAGAGAAGTCACAAAAGTCATGTTTCAAATATCAAAAATGAATCACCAATACCATGCATTGAACTACGCCTGTCATGAACAAAAAAACTGCAGTAATATTAATGACACTAATGACTTTAATAGTCAAGCAACGCCGCGTGATATCACTAATTACCCTCGAGATAACGGATTAATTATAAACCTTCAGGTACATGAGAAAAAGACTGGAGCACTAAAAATTGATAAAGGGGGAACCTCCTCAAGCTATTGATCGGTCTCCCACCACCCCAAGTGTATAAGTATAAAAAGCGTAACAAATTTTCGTCTTAAGAAAACGAAAAGAAAAAATGTATACAGCCACCCTTGGGGGAGCCCCCACCGGGTGGGAGGTGCATTTTTCTCTCTCTTCTGGGGGGGACGTAAGATGCTACAAAGAAAGTTTCGGTGTGCGATTGTTAATTAGATATGTTGATAATGTGTGCTTTGTGAAGATTCTTTTTGTACGATGTTTTCGAAAGGTTATTTCTAAGAAATTGCACTTAACCTTAAATACGTTTAATGATAATGCATCGTAACCTAGATTTTGCTAGTGATTGAAGTTTAACGAGAAATGTTTCTTTATTCAGGGTGTGCCTCAGGGTACTGTACTAGGTAAACTAATTTATTAATTAGGTTGTATTTGTTGATTTTTAGCGTAGTTTTCAACACCAAAACGCAGGAAAAGATCTCTTTCTCGCAATAAGACCACCTTTTGCTTACAAAGACTTTTTTGTTTTAGTTTCTTTCATGTTACTTGTGTTAGTAATAACCGATGTGTGAATAGAAGAGTTTATAAATACGTAGCTAGTCCGTCTAAGCTAACTTTGCACCGACTTTAATAGAACAAAGTGAGGTGGTGTCATTGTAGACGTGATATTTTCATAGAAATTTGACATTAATGATGACATCGCCAGACTTTGTCATCGCAAATGACATGCAGAGTTATCTTGGTCCGACTCTAACCAGTATTATTAAAGTCTTATACACTGATCTCTTGCAGACTTAAAAGATACTCAGCTAGTCCATACATTTATCTATCTATCTAAGTGAGGTTTATAAATAAAACAGGAGTTGTGTCAGCGGGGCGAAGGACGTCGAATTAATGAATTCTCTTTTAACTTGTCTGTCCGTTAATTTTAACAAATATAATATTAAATTTTCGCTTAACTGATTGTTATTCTTGTTCGGTTTTCTATTGTCACTTTATTTCTAACTAGCAACCCGCCCCGGCTTCACACGGATAAACCTTAAATATTGTACACTTAAACTTTCCATAAGAATAACTATTGATATGTGAAAACCGCATGAAAATCTGTTCAGTAGTTTTTGAGTTTCTCGCGAATCTGAATCTGAATCTGAAAGCCTTTAAAGGTTCTGTCGGTTTAAAAGGCTCGAATGGTATGATACTAAATCTGGGTCAACCTATTAGCTAAAAATATACTGTACAAAAACTCCAAGAGTCTCCATAACGACCATTTGCATGCCTCCTTCGCTTTCATTACGATCTGGACAAGGTACTTTTTACCAGCAAAGGTGTTTCACTCAAAATCAACGAAAATGAGCCACTATCCACGAGAATACCATTTAAAATGTCCCATTTTTCACTGTTCTTATGTGGATACCTGGATCTTTCAGACGTGACCTAACAAACGTGGTAAACAAATAACTCGACTCAAACTATGCAACAGGTTGACAGTTGACAAAGGGAATAGAGCCTTAATCCTTTGTGTTAGAATTCTGAATTGAATGCAGGCAGAGATAGGCCTATTCGAAACCGCGATAGTTGTATGGTTAGGAAGGAAACTGTCTTGGTTATTCTTCTAAAGTGGAAAATGCTTCTACAATGTCGCGCACTCTACTTTTTAGATTTTTCTTAAAATGCTAGAAATTGCTAAATTGAGTTTAGTATAATGTTATAGCCAATAGAATATCATCAGTATAACATTTAAAACTTTCGTGTTTTGAACACATACTAAAACATTATTTAAAACCGGGTATATCGCAAATGTATGTACTTACCATTATTCCCGACGTTTCGACGCAGGTTTCACTGGTCGTGGTCGCGGTTATCCGAATAATAAAATATCATCAGACCAAAAAACGGCTTACTATATAAGCTTTTTACAAAGAAAGTATCTGTATATGACGCTTTATGGGATGCTCTAGATACGAAAAATGTATTAATTCTTTTATAGTGTGTTTCGTATATCTACTTTGTCTTATTTGATGCTGAGTATTGAGAAAAAACAACGGAAACTTCTAAAAATAAACTTACTACAAAAGGCAAAAAACTTTTCTTACACAAGCCAAACTTTATGCTATTTAATTATCTATATTAGCATTATCTGCCAGTATCTTTTGGGCGGCAGTTAATAGTTAAATTTAAGTTCAAATAAATGAATTTACGTGAAACCGGTCGTCTTTTGTCTTATCCGATGAAGCGAGTTTAGCAGTTTTTTGTATTTACATAAATGTTTTCCACTTTGCTAAGAATGTGCTTCAAAACAGACGCTAAAAAACTTCCGTTTAACCAAGAACTAAAAAAACAAAACTCAGACAAAGAGCTCAAAAACCACCACCAGCTCTAAAATATTCACAGAGACCACAAAATTCAATTTGTAGAGCGCACTCCTTGCAGACGTACAAAATGAAAACACACTTCGGAAAAAAGGGGAGGAATTAAACTTAGGGGAGGGGGTGGTAGATGATTAATTATTAGTTTGTGTGTGTTGGAAGATAGCTATCGTCGTGTGTGCTTTTTTTAATTACATAAGTTATATTAATGTTTTTTTGCTGGGAGTATTGATTTGGGGTGGGGTGGCGTGGACTTTTTATGCAGTGGAAGGTTTTGCATGTGTGTTTATTATATTATGCAATGTTCATTATTTGTAATAAAATAAAAGAAGTTTCTTTGTATGCTTTTGTGTGTATGTATATTTTTATTACTAGAAACCAAGTCCAATTAAATTTTGAGTTAATCCGGATGGGAGGTACGAACCTACCTTAATAATACCTTAGAGTTGGCCAAAGGATGCCATTGCATCTACTTACACGAGAAAATTTGACCCATACTGCCGTAACTCGGCTGGCGGAGTGGTTGATTGTGGCATTTGCCGTGAATGCAGATGACGCTGGTTCGATTCCAGCCCTGGGCACTGGAGGCCTTGGTCACTGTTTCTTTCGTATTCTATTCATCTATTTCAGTTTACTTATATTCTTGTTTGGTTTATAGGTTCCTTCTTAGGAGATACGCTTTCTACGCAATTTACTTAGATTTTACTTTGAAATATTTCATAAATGAGCTTAGCTAAATATTACAATTTTAAAACAGCACGATCCATAAAATATTAATTAACAAAAAGTGTAAAAGAACCATTTTCCTTTGCAAGAACTTCATTTTCTTGGAGGTATTAGGGAGGATGTTCACTAACTAGGAGATTTTACGAACGTTTTTCGTAACTATAAAAATGTTAACAAATTAAGTAAGATAAAACAGAGATTTTTACTTCTTTTAAATTTTTAGTGTGTTTTCCCCATTCCTTTGTAAGTGTAATACATATATGTCTATCCTTTGTCTTTCTGGTACCTTGTTGTACATTTTGCTGCATATGTCAGCATCTTTTCACTCTCTCCTCTCATCTACTCAAAGGTTAACTGGAAAAGATCCCTCCAAGGGATCAGTTCGCCTTTGTCATCATCATCATCATGTCAGCCGATAGACGTCCACTGCTGGACATAGGTCTTTGTACTTTTTACTAATTGTATGTTATTTTTAATATCTCTTTTTGTACAATAAAGAGTTTACTACTATAATTAGTTAAATCACTCAAAATTAACTTTTTTAACAATAGGTTCTAATCGCGTTTTTCTTTTGTTTTTAACTCTGTACCGAATTTCCCGCTTTTCTCATACTTGATTTTAATTAACTTGTGAGATACTGGGCTTATTAAGAAATACATGTAAATTACTTCATAGTTTTAAGCAGATGTATCAAAATTCTAGTTACCTACGTTAAGTTTACGTTACGTTTCTGTTCAATAACGTATTTCCACTATTTTATTACATACATACATCTATAACTATTACCTGCAATATAAAGACAGATTTGTTCGCCAGACATATTTTCTAGGCAGATCTGACGGATTTGTAGCGGGCAGTTGTGGTTAAATTTAGTTTAATTTGTAAATATGTATATAATGTTAGAATAAGTAATTAGTGTAGATGTTGCAACACCCGAATCGGGTAGCATGTAAGAACTTCTTGTAAAAACAGTAATAATTAGTTATACTATTATTATAAACTCCAGCGTCTTTTATATTCCGTGTTGTCCACACCGTCCACATTGTCCTGCTTATTCCCGCTAAATACAAAACACCATTCACAGACTCCCAAACCGAGACCCTACCCTTTTGTACCTACTACATGTATGCAATTGTGAAAGAATAAAGAATATATCTGACCATACATATAATATCGCTAACTATATTCGAACTCCAAAGTATGTATTACCCCTTATGCGCCGTCCTCCATTTTTGTCTTTTTCACGACTTCAATTTAAAATTTCATTCCCGCTTGACCCAAAGGGTAGGGGGTGGCACTCATTATGACCAATTTTACCCCGCTGTTTTTCCTGCCATTGTTTTTCTAGCGATGGTTAATTTTTAGGGTTCCGTGGCTGAAATGGCTACGAGACATTCCAGTTTTGCCATATCTGTCGTTACTTATAATGTTTATTTACGTTTGTCAGTTTTTTAAAGAACTTTTGTGAAATGAATTTGAAATGTAGATGCATTTGACCAGCTATTATATATATTAATAAAAATAATGCATGCAGTTGACTTAAAATTTTAAGCGTTTATGTACACGAGGAACATATCGGAAATAAATATCATACACTAAAGAAAAAGTGACCAAGTCCACTGGTGACCGAGGCGGGAATCGAACCCGCGTCTTCAGCTTACGTGGCTAACGTCCTGACCACTAGACCACCCGGCCACGGCGGTACCCGTCCCAAATTTTCTGGTGTATGTTATCTTTAAAAGACTTGTTAGTACGCGTATTTGAAAGTACGTGCTTGTACCTCCTCCTATACAAATCCTTTACTGGATTATTAATTTACTAGGAAATTCGTAGAAAATCGTTTTAAGATTAAGCCACTAAAATTCTCCCGGTCTTATCAAAACTTGCAAGTCTTGGGACCAAAAATGTACACTAAGCAACATCCACAAAAGTGTCGATGCTAGTCTTTGTGACCATGATAACGCTATGTTTTAATTCAATACTGTTTAATGGAAGGTCAACCATAATATTAGACCGATAATTGTGCAAATGCAATCTGAAAAGCATTAAAAGGGTATCAGTTCATACCAACACTGGTGGATGAATTATTGTTCAACGAAACCCTCCATTATGCGTGGCCCGACACGCACTTGCCAAGTTTTGTCTTTGAATTGAGGTTTTGTTACAAAAATAACATCGTGGACAATTAACTCGAAAATGGGTCGTCGTATTCTTCCCTTTTGTCTCGGTTTGGGAGTCTGTGAATGGTGTTTTGTATTTAGCGGGAATAAGCAGGACAATGTGGACGGTGTGGACAACACGGAATATAAAAGACGCTGGAGTTTATAATAATAGTATAACTAATTATTACTGTTTTTATGTGATACTAGCGACCCGCCCCGGCTTCGCACGGGTGCAATGCTGATGTATTATACATATACATATAAACGTTCCCCTTGAATCACTCTATTAAAAAAACCTCATCAAAATCCGTTGCGTAGTTTTAAAGCTCTAAGCAAACATAGGGACAGACAGCAGGAAGCGACTTTGTTTAATACTAGGTATGTAGTGATTGGAGGCAAACGAGCAAGCGAATTACCTGATGGTAAGCTATTACTGTCGCCCATGGACACCTGCAACACCAGTGATTTCAAGTGCGCTGCCGGCCTTTAAGACAGGAATACGCTCTTTTCTTAAATGTGCGAAGTTCTTGACGCTTTAACCAATTCCGCCCCAAGCTCGCTTTTGAGATTATTTTGTGTATGAATGAACTATGAAATACTTTTTTTTAAGCAAAGCACCTTTATTAAATCCAAGGGCTGAGTTACTACGAAATCCAAGCCTTTGTCTTTTTACTTTCATGAAATCATCTAATTACCCTTTACCCTATACTCTTGGGTCAAGTGTGACCGCCGCGCTGTATTGATTCCGCATTCTTTCACACAGGCGCGCAAGACACCCCCTCCCCACTGGAGGGGGTAAGAATTGGGAAGCGAATTATAGGAGAATTAGCGGTCACTTCTACTTAGTGAGATGATGATTATTTCTTACTTTGGCCGGTCTAGCTAAGTAGTGACACTGCCTATGAAGCCGATGGCCCTGGGTTCGAATCCCGGTAAGGGCATTTGAGTGATGAGCACAGATATTTGTTCTTGAGATATGAGTGTTTTCTATGTATTCAATTATTTATATACCTGGTATTATATCGTTGTTTAAGTAACAACAGTTTTTTATGATATGCGAGGGAAACGAGCAGACACCGTCTCCCATGGACACCCGCAACGCCATAGGGGTTGTAAATGCGTTCTCGGCATTTAAGATGGTAGTACACTTGCATTGCAAAATTCCTACTACGCAAGGAGTGTGTGTAATTTAATTAATCAACACATAAAGATACTTCAACACATTCAAACGCAATATCATCTATTTTTAGTAATAAGCGCTCATCTTCCCATTTTTGTATCGACTGAAAAACTTTGACCTAGAACTGATGCGTGATAACCCACTCCAAATTAATACCAACCTTAATCCTTACTCATAAAGTCTTATTTAGATCGAAAAGGGTTTTCTTCCCGTCCACGTTCAACGCAAAATTGAGTCTTATGATAAAACTGTAAGGTTGAATTTTGTATGTGTTTTATACCTACTTAAATATATTTAGTGGGTTTACTTCGACAAAGTATTTCGTCCTTATTCGAGACTTTCTAGAGCAAAACGCTTTTTAACCAGTATATTAGGTGTGCTTTCAGATTATTCATAGTTCCCACATTTTCTTGCTGAATGCTGGGTATGGCTGGTAGGTATTTCTACCAAAAGCCTAGCGGCCCGCTTGAAAGTTTCCGAAAGTTTTCTATGTGGAAATTTTGCAATTTTGGAAACTTTTCGACGGCACATCAGTTATGTTAGTACATTCTAGATCCGAGAAGTAGGTAGAGTTTGGGTATCCCAAGACCATTATAAGTTGGTTGGCTAAAATTTGAATTGGGTTATGAGAATAGGTCCTTCGAGGGGCTATTTCAACAAGGTCTGTGTCTAGCTTTGTTTAGATCAGGGTTAAAATAGAATTTTGACGCTAGGAATTTTGCGATGCGAGCGTTACTTCTTGATAGTGTATTATAAAAACTTCTTTTTTCATCCTTTGTTTTCATTTTCGTCTCAGTTCTGGGATAAATTAGGGTATCTGTTAGAACGCTCAGAGCATATAAGCGGTTGTTATTTGCTTAAATTCTATTGAGCGCGTTTGCAGAGAGCGGGTGAGCGGGATAATGAAAAATAGTATGAGCAACGCTAACTGGCGCGGACGCGGACGCGTGCGGCGGATTTTAGTTACAAATGTTAGAATGGCACCCGCGTGCGTGCGCCCGCTCCGGGCACCCGCGCCAGCTTGCGAAGATACGCGTATGACGTATGACGCGCTAATTGAAACTAGTTTTTGGTTTTATTGCGTGTAATGCGTATGCCATCTGTGACATCAGTTTGATTTATGACTACACTATCGGCGATGATAGACTATGACTGGCGGCACAGACGGCCTAGCCAAGGCCGCTATCGCTATCGCTTCGCCATCGAATCGCTTTGTGTCTCTCTATCACTCTCCCATATTAGTGTGACAGTGACAGTTGCGTTTCGTTCGCTACGGAGCGTTAGCGATTGGCATGTTGTCTACGGGGCCACGGCGGACACGCTATACATCAAAAATCACTTGCGTTTTTATGTGAGAACGGCACGTCTGTACACGCGTCATGCGTCATTGTGTGAGTAAGTTGCTTAAAAATAGTACTGATCGGCCGGCAAACGGTCGTCAATCTGCTGTCGCGGGGCGAGGTAATTAGGCTCGGGGCGGGGCGGTGTGTGGCCGTTCTGTATGATAATACTATTACTTATTCTGTGCTGGCGGGTACGATAGTTGAGGGCATACTCGGCAGTACCCGCCATCATCATCGCCTGCGACCCGTGAGCTATCGGTTTTTTGGGCACGCATCAAAGGGAATCACCGGGTGGTTGTCTTGTACAGACGATTATGTGGATGCTTGCACGATGATCTTGCCGATGATAGATGATGATACTACGATCATCGCCAATAGTGTAGAGGAGGCATTACAATTTACCCATAAGAACAAATTCACTTTAACATTCAATTCAGCGGACAATAACTGTCCCAATACTGTCGGTACAGAAGCTCCGAGCTAAGACCTGTTGCTTGTCTGGCATTCATCCGACCGCGCCCAGGATAGTCGCGAGTTTGAGACCTGCTATACCATGAATCTAGTATATAGTTAACGCTATCTCTACTGAGCTCGTTCACTTACCTGTACTAACAATGGCATTCTGTTAAACAAAAGCCATTATTTCTTTTGTGTGAGCGCGTGGCCTTTGTGCCTGAGGCTCACACACAATTAGCCACGCGCGCAGGCACAAAGGCCACGCGCTCACACAAAAGAAATAATGGCTTTTAAGTTGTATAACTAGCTTTTGCCCGCGACTTCGTCTGCGTGGAATTACTAATTTGGGTACCTTAATTCTTAAACAAATCTGCTTTTTAATCCATCCTTTTTCACCCCCAAATTGGTCCACACTATACATTTCCACCCCATTTTTTACACCCTTAAGGGATGATTTCGGGGATAAAAGTTATTCTATATCATGTCCCACAGCTCAAACTACCCCCCCCCCCCCCATACCAAGTTTCATCTAAATCGGTTCAGCGGTTATTGATTCCCCATACAAATTTCCACCCCCCTTTTCACCCCCTTGAGGGGTGAGTTCTGGGATAAAAAGTATCCTATGTCCTTCCCCGGGACTCAAACTATCTGTATACCAAATTTCAACTAAATCGGTTCAGCGGTGTCAGCGTGAAGAGGTAACACATAGACAGGCAGACAGACAGACAGACAGACTTTCGCATTTATAATATTAGTATGGATAGTATGGATGGATAAGTCAATAACACAGAAATTATATTACACTCCCAGAAACCTTCATTTACTCTTATTCTATGAGAGCTGTTATCTTTTCATCTGCTGACAATTCATAACCTTAAAATGCAAAATTGTATTGAAATGAAATAAAAACTATGAAAACGTATTATATCGCGTATATTGAATAATCCGTTTTCATAGTTTTATTTCATGAGTTACTATCGCGGTAACCGAAGACAGAATTATGTATTGAAATGACAGCTCTGTCACCGTGAACAATACACTCCTTTTTTTGGGCAGTCGTGTAAAAATACTATAAATACTATAGGTATACGAGGCAACGCCAGGTTACCCACGTGGCCCATTGTAATGGCACCGTGCGAAGTGCATGGTGGGGGTAAGTGGGGGTAAGTAAAGCGATCGCAGCGCATAAGGTGGTAAAAATAGGCACTAACGGGAGTTAGCGTCTTTATCATTTCATACAAGTTATATGACGAAATGGAACTTTAATTTACGATTACTCGAGATATTCATTAAAATTGTATGGTGTTAGGGACCATTGTAATCTGTATGAAATCCTTAATATAACTAACGTATTTAGTTGTTTCTGTCTGTCTTTTTAGGATTCCGTACCCAAAGGGTAAAATGGGAACCCTATTACTAAGACTCCGCTGTCTGTCTGTCTGTCTGTCTGTCTGTCTGTCTGTCTGTCCGTCTGTCACCAGGCTGTATCTTACGAACCGTGATAGCTAGACAGTGAAATTTTCACTGGAAATAAACTATTTGTATTTGTTGCCGCTATAACAACAAATACTAAAAACAGAATAAAATAAATAATTTAAGTGGGGCTCCCATATAACAAACGTTTTTTTTGCCGTTTTTTTGCGTAATGGTACGGAACCCTTCGTGCGCGAGTCCGACTCGCACTTGGCCGGTTTTTTGCTTTTACTAACCGTTCAATATTCGTCGTATATACATATAGCTCTGCTCCCAATACCTTGACACTGGCTAAATTGGTCCCAATAGTATACAATTAGTATACAATCTTCAGACATGGTGCATGTAAGTTTCACCATAGAGTAACTTATACTAGAGCGGTACTGTCATAGTAAATTTTGTAACCACAGTAAATTCACTGCCATCTATCGACACACTTTAAAACTAAAAATGAAGATTTATAAAAATACGATAAAATGTATTTAAATATGGATAAATGATTTTTTTTAATTGCATTAATTATTTTTATGATTTTGACCCATGTTCTTTCACTGATATGCGTAAAAATTGTTAAATAACAAACGAAACCGTCAACGCCATCTATACGACGGTAGGCCAAAGCTAGTAGCGCCCTCTGATCGAGAGTCAAATTTTCTTGATTTTCGAGGCACGTTTTTTCCTTCCATGTATTACGGAGTTATATCTATCTTTAGTTTCACCAAACGTATTACGGGTATGATCAAATTGGGGCAGCACAATTCGTGCCGGCCTATCTTGGGATTGTAGGGACAATATGGCCTCAATTCCGACTGTCTGTTACGTAACTGCAAGGACATGTATGTTATTAGAATAGAATACAACACGTTAATTTGTATAACACAGGTGATACAAAAGGGTCTTAACATCCAAACAGAACTCTATGCTTTGCTTCTTGGCGTACAAAATTAAGATTGCCTTAACTAACTTAATACTGATTAAGTTTAGAACGAGTAATAACAGGTCATTGTTATGCGTATAGTTATACATAAACAAGTAGCGAAATAAGCATGTAAAGGAAAAGATATATCGACAAGCATTACGAGAACAGATCTTAATTAATTAAACTAAAAGGCAAATTTGAAAATAGCAACGTCATAATTGCCCTAAATTGTCAACATCATAAAACGTCAAAAACGGACCAAATATCGTCCGAGTTGTTTGCATATAGATACCATTAAGTTATTAAGTTACAGATATTAGGTTAAGATGATTATAGGTACAATGTTTATAGGTTAAGTAACTTTTTTTTATTGTGTTTTCTGTATTCGCTGTTGTTGCTATAAATACATATTCATTCAATCGCACTTAAACTATTGTAAGACATATTTCAAAATATGGATATGGATTCCCAAAGAATCCGAAACATGTCGTCAAAAGCGACTAAAAATAATAGTGAGTAAAAACCGTACTGATAAATATTTTGACATATTCATTCAGTCATAAAACGTCAAAAACGTACCAAATATCGTCCCGGTTGTTTGCATAGATACCAAGTTGGTATTAAATCTAGATCTGGAAAGTTTGTTGACTTGGCGCGGTCGGACGGCTATAGCTGGCTATACAAACAACGCAACAGGTACCAGCTACCAGCCACGTGTACTATTGTGTTAGCAGGTGCAGATCTATGCGGACATGGTGTTCAGTATGATCTGCACAAGGTGTGCAGCACAAGGCACAATACAATACAATAAAATGAAGGGTACACGGAAAGAACATGTCTAGTCAATTTTTTTGGGAAATTAGATTTTACATAATGTAGAGCTCTTAATGAACTATTAGTTATCTTTTTCTACCACTGTATAATATATGTAATACAACTTTTTTTTAGTAAAAAAATACTTGGTCACGGAATTACCATACATTTTGACATGGTTCCAAATTTTAAAACCGCGATTACTCAAAATATAACTAAAGTGACCAGACATGTTCTTTCCGTGTACCCTTCATTCTTTTTGCTCACCAATATCAAAAGAAATATTAATAAGATGCATATATAAATTAACAAAACATCCGTGAAACACAGGCATATTAAATATATTAATAACAGGTCATCCACGTATTTTAAGTCGAAAAACGCTCGACATGTTTCACTCCGTACCTAGGAGTGTCATCAGGAGCTTGCGTTGACGGTGACGGATCGGCGCAGACTGCGCCAGAGCGCAGAGAGCATTTTTCCACTTAAAATACGTGAGTGACCCGTTATACATTTAACATATATAAATTAAACTATCATAGACAACAAGCGGTCTTATTGCTAAAGAGCGATCTTTTCCATACAACCATTTGAAGGAAAAAAGCGCATTTGAGGAAAATAAATTTATCGCGTTGGCGCAGTCGATAGGTTCGTTAGAATGGTTATTAACTGTCATCATCATCTTCCTCGCGTTATCCCGGTTTTTGTGCCACGGCTCATGGGAGCCTGGGGTCCGCTTGACAACTAATCCCGAGATTGGCGTAGGCACTAGTTTTTACGAAAGCGACTGCCATCTGACCCTCCAACCCCGAGGATAAACTAGGCCTTATTGGGATTAGTCCGGTTTCCTCACGATGTTTTCCTTCACCGAAAAGCGACTGGTAAATATCAAATGATTTCGTACATAAGTTCCGAAAAACTCATTGGTACGAACCCCGCGACCTCCGGATTGAAAGTCGCACACTCTTACCGCTAGGCCACCAGCGCTCTTATTAGGTAACTGTACTGAAACATATTGGGATAAGTATAGTTTCCTGGTTTTAAAGAATTCTCAAACATTATTATGTTCCAAAAACTCATAGTACAAATAATTATCATGACATAAATCCATGACCTCTAGTTTGAAAATAACACACATTCCGAAATGGTCCATTAGTAATTGAATCCCTCGTTCAATTATCAAATATGATAAGTAAAACGCTATGATTGCGAGAGAATACTCACACAAATAGAAAGACAAAATGAATCCACCGGGGACCGTTACACAACGATATCGAATCGGAATCTACTGCAAAATAAAACCACCGTCCAATGACTATAACATTCATCGAATATTGACTCCGCCGGTCAATGCCCCCTAACGAAATTTCACGAAAAACCCTCATCAAGGAACCACCCCGCCCGAACACCCAAATTCTTATTTCAAACTCCAGACAGGGGGGTATAGCGAAACTATTCTTATTTTAAAATCTCTCTCAACGGAATATGGCCCGAAAGAGGTTCTTATTTTAAAAATATCACGCTCCACCGAAATTTTCTTATTTTTAAAACTTGAGGGGGGTGCGAACGTTCTTACTCCGAAATCCCCACCCGGTGGCCAGTTTTGATATTCTTATTTTAAAATCGCTTGGAGCGTTCGGATTCCGTTATTAAGATGTTGGTGTGCTCTTTTACTACGTGCGCTTTAAGACACAAAGGGATATGGAGACCCTTTATACTCTGCCTGGACTTAAGACAGTCTAGGTAATTTCGTTTTGTATGGCCCTGACCGACGACCTAGATACGATAACATCCTTAAGGCTACCTAATTTAACGTTTGGAGCGTCTCGAAGCGTTTAAATTTAGAATGCACCTAATAGTGTGTTCTTAAACTTCTAATTTGAAAATTGCACGAAAAACCAAAATCGTAATATATGATCCAATTTGAGCAAATATTTTGTATTTGGAATTTATGTTCTATCGATATTCGAAATTTAAAATTTCACGAAAAACTAAAACCTATTTCATCAGAACTGTAAATAGATGAAACAATTTGAAAGAACGTATTTAGACCGGCACAAATCAATCGAATGTTAATTCGAAATTCGAATGACGAAAAATCGAACGGTGCAAGCAATCTTTCCCGCCAATTTCCATCGCTGTCAAATTTGGGACCGCGCCGTGCCACCCCACCCCAGCCTTCCCTCCCAGATCAATTTACGATAACTCGGTTTTAGCGCCATCCCGCTTCGCCTTAAGACACCCGGCTATCCCCGTCTCCCCCCCGGATAACATCTAGAACCGGCGCTGCTTGTTATCAGAACCGAATATCCGGCACGCGAATTTTCAATTTCTGCGCTGTGTCGTTAGTTTGGGTTGGCGAGTCGTGTGGATTACTGCAGTAAAAAAAGATAGTTTTATTTCATGAAATATAGACTATTTTAAAATAAAATATTCATATGAAAAACGACAACAATCCATGTTACGAAATTAATAAATAATTGAGGTACCTACTTATTTATGTCCAAACCGCCATTAAAATAAATACTTACGCTTACGTCGTGTACTTTTCCCTATTCAAAATATTTCGGGAAAAAGATTTTAAATTTCTAGTGTTTTATTTTACGAGAATCATTGTATTTTACGAGAATGAACTTAAAAAACAATAATCATAAATCTCTCTGCTTAGCCTTAAGGTTGACAGGTAGAGAATGCCTTATGGCATTAAGTACGCCTTTTGTACTGTAAGGTTTTTTCTTTTGTACAATAAAGATTAAATAAATAAATAAATAAAAACTAGAAAATTTGGAAAGTAGGCTTTACTCTTATCGCTTTTTGCTTGAACTCTTCAAATTTGTATACCTATAAGCCAATAAAAAACTACGTCTGTCAAAGAAAGTAAACTCACAAATAATTGGATATATGCGTTTAAAATAAGTAAGCACTTTAGAAATAGCATAAATCTTGCATTGAAAATCTTCGAATCCAAAGGAATTTTGTCAGATACCAAGTTCTACCCCAAAAGCCTGCCTCGACCATTCTCTCACGCGGATATGGCCCGGACTTATTTTTAACTGTTGTGTGCGTCTTTACCCATGTGTGTGTGCGTGCAAGGGAGGCGGCGCGCGTGTGTGCGCGCATTTGAAATATTCCCCCGTAGCACCACGATTTGATGTTTTTAATTAGTTTCCAACGGTTTTCGTGGCCAGTACCAGTACCTGTTCTATATTTGAAAAATTCGTTAATTACCACAAATCTTACGAACTCTAATTGAATAGTTCGTGTGGAACAATTTCGAGTTACACTTAAATGTAAACGAGATGAGGTTTCATGAAGTTTCCTTTGTGGGAAAATTGAATAGGCGGGAAGTTCACCGTCGCTTTTGTTGGGTTAACGGACATTAATGCCACGAAAGAGCGTGGAACACAATCCATTTTAAATTAGCTTAAGTATTTAAAGGGTTCTGCGAAAAATAATCAAGTTGCTAGGAAAACCTTATAGCCTGTGTTTACTGAAACGGAAACGACGAGAGGAAAAGAGGATTTTAACAATTATTTATGTACATTTCTATTCACTGCTGTCTTATAATAAGAGCTAATTTGAATTAATGTTGAATTGAGCAATTTTTAAGTTTGTACACTCAGTATCAAATACTCTGTAGCGACTGTAGCAGTCAAAGTAGCCAAATAGTTCGGTACACCATATATTTATACCGTACCGTATTTGTACCGTACTCTTTGACTACTTTGGTTTACCTAAAAAAACTCGTATCGTAGGTAATAGGAACAGTATTATGGTAGTTTATGACACTGGGTCTTTGTGGCAAGTTGTATTTAAAAAAATAATTCTATACCTATTTTAGAATTGGATAAGTAGCCTAGCCAGTTATAAGCTTATGATTCTAGTCGTTTACTTTGAGATTGGCATAAAAGAGAATTAAGAAAGTAAACCGAATCCGAATTTCAAATCTACACTCACATGTTTTCAAATTTAGAATTTGGAGTTCCACCGAATGTTTTATTTATTCTGACCACAGTCTGGAAAAACTACATCTTCATTTTTATAATCTGGTATTTTAGCGTTACTCGTAGCAGGGATTGCGATAGTCTGTGGTACTTTGGGTATGTTATCCCGGACACAGATAGGAATAGTTCACCTTTAATCTCTTGTAATCTGCTGTTTTCGGTTTGTTAGTGTAAGAATGTTAGTAGCCTGTGGTTTTTGGGTATTTATCGTTACTACCTGTTGCTAGGCTTTGTTTTTGTTGATCGTTGCCAGTTTCGGAGTTTCAGTTGGGCTTATTATGGCGCGCGGTTACGAATGTGTTTTAGCTAACTGTTTGAATTGCTTAACTTGTTAAGGTATTATACATTACGTGGGATTAATATTATGTCACATGTTATTACTGGATTCCTTTCATTTATAGATACCATACAAATACAAATTCATAAGTACTTCATACTAGGTTGGCAAATGCCTTACCAATTTATTTATGCGTACATATGGCGTATTTAGGGTAGGTATATTTTAGTTTAGTTTAGACCCCGACGCAAAAAGGGGGTTATAAGTTTGACCGCTGTCTGTGTGTCTGTCTGCGGCACCGTAGCTTTTAAACGGGTGAACCGATTTGTACGCGGTTTTTTTAAAAAGCAGGATTTATTACAATATGTTTTATAATAATCGAATCATCCGTTTCATTGCGTTGGGTGTTTTTAACAAAGATCTACAACAAATAAATTAAAAAATTCTATCCCAGTGGCAAACAATCATACAAGCTATATAAATGAAAATCGGCTACCTACCTACCTAATAGTCTTTTACAACTCCATCAGGAGTGTCACATTCGTGTATAACTGTGCAATTGTTTGGAGATCCTATTCTAATTTGTTCGTTACCGACCTAAAAAAACCTAAAAACTTTTTGAATAACTAGTAGTCTGTGGAGAATACCTCGACAGCGTATCTTCTTATCTTATATTATCTTTCAGGGTTGCCGCTCGAGTGCCATGGCGGAGTGTTCGTTCGCTCGCTGCCAACAGGAACGACGCGCAATCCGCAAAGAGCTACAGCGCTGGACCAAGAACATGGTCTATATACTCGGTGAGTGACATCCCTAGCGAGTCAACAGATTAGTCAGTGACAACCCTAGCGAGACAGAAACGACGCGCGATCCGCAAAGAATTGCAGCGCTGGACCAAGAACATGGACATACTCGGTGAGTGACAACCCTAGGGAGTCAGCAGATGATCCATAAAAATGCTACACTTTTAAGGTAAAATAAGATAAATTTTATTTTATTAAAAAAAAAAACTATAATCAAGTAATGTAAACATACAGACATGGTTTAGAATAGTCAACATAAAATATAAAATCATAAGAATGTAAGGAACCAAACTTTTGCTCTTATGATAATTCACAACTTGACTCAATTAAACCAGACCAAAAATTGGTGACCTAATATTTTCATAATAATCATAAGAGTAGCATTTCGTAAACGACACTTTGGTCGAAAGCTCCAGATAACTTAAGAAGTTAATTATACTTAGTATACTATACTGTACTGTATACAGGCGCAGGGCGGACACGCCATACATACAAAAAATTCCGTTTCTATGTGTGAACGGCACGTCTGTCCACGCGTCACGCGTCATGCGTCATTGTGTGAGTAAGTTGCTTAGAAACCGAACTGAGCGTTCGGCAAAAGCTCGTCAATCTGCTGTCGCGGGGCGAGGTAATTCGAATCGGGGCGGGGCGGTGCGTGGCCGTTCTGAATAATAATACTATTACTTATTCTGTGGTACAGGTTAATTCACGAAAGCTGTCACGAATGGAATAAACGAAACTTTCATTGTATGAGTGACACCCGTATCGATATACAGTCAGAGCCTCCATTTTATTGGTTAATGTGATACACGTGCCAGGTCTTGTAAATCGACCTGTGCCCCTAGTGTAAATTTCATTCCTAGTAACTTCATTATCTATGGGATTTGGAGTATTCAAAACGTCCCGCTTGGCGCGCTGTTCAAAATCCTATACAAAAATAGGCACAACGCAAACGTGAAAGCTCGTCACGTTATCGAATGAAATTTACACTTTTTCTGTAGTTGTTTCAACGAATCCTAAGCCACCTAGGCCATATTATTCTCGCATTTAAGTAACATAAAATTCCAACTTCTGACCTCTTCAACTTGCATCCTAAAAACTTCGAAATGAGCGCGGCCAAAGTACGAACTCCAAAAAGCGTAACTTATGTAATAAACCGAGGAGCGGCCCTAAAACTCAAACACGGAACAAATGCATACGCGTTTCAGACTTCTAATTTTGAAGTCCAGTTTTATTAAGTTCGTATGCGGTATATGTAATTTTGTTTAACAAAGCTAACCCTGCATTGACTGCAATGGCAGAGTGCGTAAGTGTCACCATAGGTAAACATCAAATTCACCGCCGGACATATTCGAAAGCATTTTTACCCAAGCTGAAACCGAGACCACCGGGCGGACACGCTATACATCAAAAATCATTTGCGCCTCTATGTGTGAACGGCACGTCTTCACATCGAGCATCATGCGTCATTGTGTAAGTTGCTTAAAAACAGTACTGAGCGTTCGGCGAAAGCTCGTCAATCTGCTGTCGCGGGGCGAGGTAATTCGAATCGGGGCGGGGCGGTGTGTGGCCGTTCTGTATGATAATACTATTACTTATTCTGTGCCGAGGCCTCCGTTTTTATGATACAAAAGGCAAAGGAGCAGATGAATCGCTTGAAAATGGACACCAGGAATACCAGAGGGGTTAAGATAAATACGAGTACGCTCTTTTCTTGAAGGTTTGAAGGTCGTATCGGTCCGGAAATACCGCGGGCGACAGTTCATTTCAGTTTAGCTGTGCGAGGCAGGAAGTTTCTGGACAAACGCACAGTTGAGGACTGCCAACCATCTAAGTGGTGAAGATTGACATGTTGTCGCGTAGAGCAATAGTTATAGGTTAGACGGACTAGATTTCAAGCTGTTTTTACGAGTCTGTATTGATTCCTATAAAGTTTTAAGTCATAATGTATTGTTTGTCCGCATTTTCGTTAGTCATAATTTGTTTTTTTCTCAGAAACGCGTAACTTTTCAGAATTGCCATAAAACAAACCTAACTTAACCTAACCCATCTATAGGATAACCTTTCGAAAGCCCTAAAGAGTTAACGGTTTCAGAATTATGACTAATGATAATCTGACAATCATTACATTATGACTTTCAATAATTATGTCAAACAAAGGGATCCGGTTTTTACTGACCTATTTTTTTTGTCCTACTCACTGCATGGTGCGGTAAAATCAAATTTATTATTCTAGCGTGAAAGCAAAATTATCGTTCCGGTAAATGGGTATCGGGAAACGATTAAAAGCATCCCAAAAACGTTATTTTAAGAGCTTTTGTGTAACGCAGTTAGTGCACCGAACTTGGCCAATCGATTCGCGGTCCACATTCTATTTCATATGGAAATTTGGGTGTCAGACGTTTCACTGTCCTACCAAGGGAATAAAAATAATTTTGGGTCTTTAAGAATTTGTGTTTTATGATAGTTTTGTTACATGAAAAAAAAATATACATTAAAAAATATACATAAAAAAAAAACACTCTTCTAAAAACCTAGTCTAACCTCCCGCACGATCGTATCATTTCGTCATAGCCCTACAAAACTATTTTATGAAGAAAACAGGCGTATAATGCTGGTAATAAATATTTGAACTTGGTAAATCGATTCGCCCACAATCTGTTTCATATGGAAATTTGGGTGCGTTTCGACGACTGTTAGGAAAGTATAGTGGAGATACGAGTTTGATGTAGAATCGAAGTAACACTCAGATTTAAAAGCGACATTGTAAAATAACATGAAATTTAACATGAACATTTACTAGTTTTCGTTGCTAGAAATTTTGTATGTAAAACTTCTCGCCCTAATTTCTTTGTATTACAATGTCTAGCAACAAAAACTAGATATCATAATACTTGGATGTTCATGTCAAATTTCATATACCTAATGCATGAACTTCGATTTTAATAACAAAACTTCCGTGAGGCACTGACATTTAGATATATTAAATTCACATTATGGAGCGAAACATGTCGAGCAATCACCGACTTTATAAACGTGAGTGATCTGGTTTAATATATCTCGATTGTGTGGGAGCCGTTTTGTAGCGGCGGGTTCGTGTGAGTCGTGTGACTTAAGAAAATTCGGAACGGATCACTCTAAACCTAAAGCGCATTTAAAGCGGGAAAGCGTATCAGAGACTAGTGTACAATGACTTATTACTACGTATTAAAACGATTAAAAAATACATGCATTAAACGGGTCTACTGTTTTTAACTTACTCTAAAACGTGAAATGTTTTAATATGTATTTGAAAAAGTTAGCATTTGCATTTTATAGTAAGGGTTTGTTGGATTTGCCATTATTACACCTAATAATTGTAACATTTTAAGGTACATTTCACTCAAACATTTAAAGTACAGTAATAATGTCGGTAGGCGAAGAAAACAAGTCGGTCAGGCCACTTACCTGAACCGGGTATAAAAGGGTGATGCTCGCCGACGAGCGGTCACTTGTTGTGCTACCAGCGCCACGGACAGAGATAAGTACCTTAATCTGATTATTTATAAACTTGCATAAAATTAAATAAATTGATTATTGAAAATGTGGTTGTTTAGAAATAATAGAAGTATTGTTTTATGAATAATGTTGTTTATCAAATACTTTCACTGCTATTAAATTATACGAGATCTTTTAGACTATTCATCATGTGATTCATGTGTTGCCAATAAATAAGTATGTCTCGGGTGAATTATAAACTAAGCAGTTTTATTAGCACTCGCTTGTATAAATAATTAATATATATCCTAAAAATGAAAACATATTACTTTAACACTAAGATTAATTAAATAAAAAGTAATTTACTACTTTTGTCCTATTTTAGAACACTTTAAATTTATTTGTGGTATTTTAAACTTGTATTCTGAAGTATAATTAGCGTCGGGAGTTATTCCCAGCTATTCAGGCTGAAGTTTTGACGTGTTGACAATTGTTTTCTGTATCCACAGTATTATTTAATTAACTTATTTAAATATTGTTTTGTATTGTTATTCTTTATTCAAACAGTAATAATAACAATCACCATCTTTCTACAATGAGGCAGTTTTATTATCCCTTTTTATCTTACGCAGTTCCATTCCTTATTTAGTTTAGTAGTATGAGATCCCTTATAGGTGAATTATAGTAACATTTTAATACCTACCTAATATATAGTATGAAGAAAATAAGTTCAGAAGTGGAGATATGTTTTACCTAGACGTCCCTTAACAGTATCAATTAAATATTTCAGAGTATGGATTCAATTCTGCTAACCATGTCTGCTTACTGCCATCCGAGATGCAGTTTCTTCGAACCGGCGACAGGATGACGTCGCGCTTCCAATGTTCGACCCTGCTACCAGTGGCAACGAAGCTGAGCCGTGGTGCAGCAATAAATATCGAGACACTGCACGGAACATGGACGGACTGGCGTCGTTATGATAGCCAAAGCCGGTAAGGCCCTTATGGGCTCCACATTATTATGTGAAAACTGTGAAACTTTTGTTACTTAGACTTGTACCCACCTAATTTTTTAACTCTGACTGCTATCATATTGTGAATATGCAATAGAAAAACTTTGGGTTCTTCGGAGGGCTAAATTTAGTTTTACAGAACAGTTAATCGAGCTAGTTTATGGTAGTATACGCGATGTAAATGTCTAAATGTCATCCTTTAATAGTAGAATTAATTAGTCTTTTTACAACTTATCCTTTCGGGCGGCAAAGCAATATTTTAAATCTTCGCCAGTTTAGTTGCGAATTTATAAAGAAAATGGTTACGATGAATTGAGTTGTTGGTATAAAGATCGCAGGCCACAAAATCTTACTGTTCTTACAACTGAAAACTGTCAAATTCAAAAGACTAAAGATAATTTATGAAGTAGATATATATGATACATATGACAATGGTTTTATTGTGTTCATTTTACCTCAATGGCGTAGGGAGTGGCATACTTCTTATTTTCGCCACTATTTTAGACCCTGTCAGATTTCCAGATACTTGTTTAGAACTACAAGTTTACGTAGTTAAGGATACGGACCTCGATTCTAACGTATAGGAAGGAATACCGTTAAAATCGTTACGTGATTGTAGTTGCTGATTTTGTTTGGTTGTATATTTATGAGTAACCAATCAATACTTGATTGAGTAATCAACCACATTGCTTCCTATCTTAGTGACTATGTTATGTCCCAAAGCCTGTTATTGAGCACTTAGACCATTTTACCAAAACATAAAAATATATATAAATTACATAGTCCATTTTACTCCCAAGGGAGTTAGAACTCGTACGAACCAAGTAGTACTGAATAAAACACTTTGTTAAAAGTTAAGGTATAAAATGGGTTTTATCTTCACTATACTGTTTATAATTTAATTGTTTTGTTTATGTTTAAAAATAATTCATTGATAAATAAACGTTTTCAATTATGGCTAAATGCTGGACGGCGATGTCAGCGGCGTATTTAATAATGATTTCGCTTAAAATTTAGTTTTTTTTTGCAAGCGTGATGAAAAACATTGTGTAACTCCGGGGTGGAAATATTGCAAACTCGAGTCCTTAATTCACTCTAGCCAGCGACGTCGTGAATCTATGGACCTCTAGTTGCGGAATTTGTCTTACCGGTCGTTGCACAATGTACTTACTATATTACATTGTACCTAAAGGGAGCAGATTTAATTGTCGCCTCGGTTACAACCGATGTAATAATTTCTGGTTTTGAGGAGCGGTAACCTATGTAAAAAAAATCAAAACATTTAACTGATCAGTGAGTATAGACTATAGAACGAAACAGCCATTCAGGTCCTAAACAAGGGTATTTGTATCCGATTATTAAAACACCTGTTCCATTTCAAACCATCCATTTAGACTATGCTGTCCCTTTCCCACTCTCTAATGATGGCTATTAATAAAACAAATTGATGTAGTAAATTTTGCATATTCAAAACTATCAACTCGAGGGAATTTATATTTACTATTCGCGAGATACTGATTCTTTGCCCCACAGTAAAATAGCAATTTACCTACTAATCAAGGAACTAAATAATTTCAGCGCTAATATCGTTAAATTCAATTCCATTCAAATATATATTATTCATGTAGGCCTAACAACAAGCTCTTATGAATAGTATTACATATATATTACCTAAGAGCAATTTATTAATGTTAATATTATTCCATAAAAATATTTAATTATTAATATACAGATCAAATTTAATAGGTACAGGTAGTTTTACAAAATGGTCGTCAAAAATAATTATATAAAAAATACTAGTGTAGAATGTTTCTAAAATGAAATTTAAATAACAAAAAAAAACAGACCATACATTGGAATATCCATTTCATCATTAATTCAATAATTTCGAATCGTAATTAATCCCACGTTGTTTTATCATTCATGTAGTCTTGTGTGGTAGTATAAGCTTTGAAAATAAGTTTACGATTTACATAATTCTTAAATGTATTAATTGATAATTCAATAATATGGTTTGGAAGTTTTCTATAAAATCTTACACCATTATCCATGAATATTTTTTTTAGTTTTATGGAGCCGAATAAAGGGCACTACGAGCTTATGTTTATTTCTAGTATTAATATTATGAATGTCACAATTTTTCCTAAAATTAACAACTATTGTCATGTACGTACAGAATATTCTTATACATGTTTTGATAGTGCACTGTCATTATGTGTTAATTTCCTTAAATGTATCTCTCTTAGAATCTCTATGGTTCACTGTAAGTATATATTACTCAAAATGACCGTTTGGGGAACTACATAAAGATCATAATGCCCAGCGTTACGTTTGAACCAATATGTTAAATACTTCTTGTGATGATAGGTCAGACTGGCCGAGCTCTTTGTGGACTGTGGTTCTTTAAACACCAGTACCAGTAAAAATTGACTTGATTTACCCCGGAATATTTATTGGTTGGACGCAGTGTAAATCTCTCTTGTATACAAGCTCGACTAATTGAAGTCCTAGGAGTCAATATGAATACTTCTAATACTGACTTACAAGCAGATAGGCAATATGCATATATCAACGACTATGTTTACTAGCAGAAAATTCTAGGGAGCGTTTTAATTCAGTAAGACGCAATAACAAAGTACCTAATGTACCTATATAATATCGGTGATATGGAACATAGACAAAATGATAAATTGAATCTTCATAATTTGTGCTAATTATTCGTGAAGCATTCCACTAAAATATTATCTACGTCACGCAATACGCTTATGCTTAATAATTTTGATTTGCTTATTTAGAATTAAACAATGGCTTAAATAACTAAAAGTGGCAGTAATATTTTTGTAGAATGCGTCAGTTTTAGCCGTGTTGGATATGTGTAAATTGTTTGTATTGGTATATCGGTACATATAAAAACTGATTCATAATATGTAACTATGTACATTCATGTAAAATATATGAAATTCAGAACGATATGAATGTTATTCTGCTGGTCGGTTATATGTCTGATGTTTGCTTGGCTTCACGTGCAGCAGGTGTTGGAGCATTCATGTCAGGGCATATAGCTACTAAAATGATTGTTAATTATATTATGTATACTGCTGGTCGGTCACTAGTCTGATGTTTGCCTGTCTTCACGAGCAGCAGGTGTCGGGGCATACATGTCAGGGCTTTTGGCTACTAATATGATTGTCAATTAAATGTATACTGCTGGTCGGTCACTAGTCTGATGTTTGCCTGTCTTCACGAGCAGCAGGTGTCGGGGCATACATGTCAGGGCTTTTGGCTACTAATATAATTGTCAATTAAATGTATACTGCTGGTCGGTCACTAGTCTGATGTTTGCCTGTCTTCACGAGCAGCAGGTGTCGGGGCATACATGTCAGGGCTTTTGGCTACTTATTGATCTGTTGATATGTTCATAACAGTTTGAACAAAAAAATGTGATTTAGTATAAGATATTAGAATGTGACTTAAGGTAGGTCATAAAAAAATGTAAATGTGCAATATTATACATTATTATAAATTTAAATATTAATTTTTATAGTTTTGTACTTCGAGATCGAAGTATTAGTCAGTATGGCCGTGTTGGATTTGCCATTATTACACCTAATAATTGTAACATTTTAAGGTACATTTCACTCAAACATTTAAAGTACAGTAATAATGTCGGTAGGCGAAGAAAACAAGTCGGTCAGGCCACTTACCTGAACCGGGTATAAAAGGGTGATGCTCGCCGACGAGCGGTCACTTGTTGTGCTACCAGCGCCACGGACAGAGATAAGTACCTTAATCTGATTATTTATAAACTTGCATAAAATTAAATAAATTGATTATTGAAAATGTGGTTGTTTAGAAATAATAGAAGTATTGTTTTATGAATAATGTTGTTTATCAAATACTTTCACTGCTATTAAATTATACGAGATCTTTTAGACTATTCATCATGTGATTCATGTGTTGCCAATAAATAAGTATGTCTCGGGTGAATTATAAACTAAGCAGTTTTATTAGCACTCGCTTGTATAAATAATTAATATATATCCTAAAAATGAAAACATATTACTTTAACACTAAGATTAATTAAATAAAAAGTAATTTACTACTTTTGTCCTATTTTAGAACACTTTAAATTTATTTGTGGTATTTTAAACTTGTATTCTGAAGTATAATTAGCGTCGGGAGTTATTCCCAGCTATTCAGGCTGAAGTTTTGACGTGTTGACAATTGTTTTCTGTATCCACAGTATTATTTAATTAACTTATTTAAATATTGTTTTGTATTGTTATTCTTTATTCAAACAGTAATAATAACAATCACCATCTTTCTACAATGAGGCAGTTTTATTATCCCTTTTTATCTTACGCAGTTCCATTCCTTATTTAGTTTAGTAGTATGAGATCCCTTATAGGTGAATTATAGTAACATTTTAATACCTACCTAATATATAGTATGAAGAAAATAAGTGGTTCATCCATTAATTACGTCACACGAATTTCGAGGTTTTTTGACTCCTACCCCCTCCTTGTCACTCCCCCCACCCCACCCCCTAAACTTGTGATGTAAATAATGGATGAACCCTAATAACACAAAAATAGTTTTAATTAAAAAAGTCAATCAATTAGTTTAGTAATTGGACATTTCGAAGGGTAGACTGGGGTGGTTTGGGCCAAGATTAAAGCCGTCGGTATCGCATTGCGCCTAATTCTATACGAGGATATACTCGTAGAGAAGCTATGCACCGGGCGTTCCACAGTGGACGCGTTGTCTGAAGGAATCTTGTGACTATATATTTATTTAGCTTTAGTTTTCTTTCTAATGTTGGCGTTAATTCTATACGAGGATATACTCGTAGAGATGCTTCGCAGCGGGTGTTCCACAGTGGACGCGTTGTATGAAGAATTCTTGACTTTATTTATTTTACTTTAGCTTTCTTCGGGCTATTGACTACCAGCACGAGAAAAAAAACCATTCCTCTTAAAAACCTAGTCAAAATAAGATTCATCAAATAACTTATATATAGGTCAATAATTTACGCCACCAAATTAGATCTAATGGCCCTAAATAAATAAAAGCCTAATGGTGTTGCTATACACATTCATGAGCTCTGTCCTGATACGCACGATCGTGCTTTATAATTTTACGCTCAATTTAAGCTTTGGTTTCTATCCATGTGTTGATCCACTTTTTATTATATGATATTCTGAGGTTTTTTTTAATCAAAAAACGATGTAGGTGACAGAAAATGTAACCCCAAATTAAAGTATTTCAAAGAAACTTATTTTTTGGTATTCCCGGCCTTCACGAGAAGGTCGAGAAGGTCCATGATTGACGCTCACATCACAGGTGACTGACCCCAAACATATAAGCTGGACTGCTTTCAAAACGAATAATAATCAAACGCACGATCGATCGATATCATTTTGAAGCGGCAAACTGGAATATTGTCAAAACTAGAATTTTTCAAATTCCCACGCACGATCGTGTCAGTCTGTGCTTCGTCAAGTAAAAAATGGCACAATCTTTTTTGTAAAATGTACTCCAGCATGTAAATTTAAGGTTAAGTATTGACCGTTTGTGTTGTATTCTTTATAGCGTAGTTAAAGTTCTTTTTATATATATATATATATATATATATATATATATATATATATATATTCTAAAAAGTGCCCAAAACCATTCTAAAACCAACTTCCCGACAAAATCCATAATACCCATTACGAATCCGCGACCACTGTGGCGCGTTGCATCGGTCGCATCTAACGCGCAAGCGCGGCGGCCGCGCCACCAAACAACCTGTTGCAACCAGGCCAGCGTGCACATGCACCGCTCAACCTCGCGAGCACACCGAAAAACACCGGAAATCCTCTAAATTTAAAAAGAAAGTTCCAAAATTCAAAATTCACAAAAAAATCTTTGCTTTAAGTTTTTCATTGTGTAAAAATTAGTGAAGTGTAAACAGTGATTAATTGATCTAAGAAAGTTCATGTATTAGAATTCGGCTTGTAGTTTTCGAATTCGGAATTCAAATTTGGTGCAGCGCAGCGGCAGCCGGGCGTCGGCAACAAGTGGTCGACTGATGCGTCTCCCGGTAAATGTGCCACTGTTATACGGCTTTGCATGCCCGCTTTTGCGGGATTACGTTGCGTTCCTCGTTCCGGTTAAATTCGGTGTTTCACGTTTATTTGCTCAGTTAGCTTATTTACCGCTTGCCCGTTTCGGCCTACGATACTCTCGCGTTCCAAATTTGAGTTACGCTTTTTTTAATTTAGTTTTTAAAACGATTGTTTGAGACTATTTACAAACAGCCAGTGGACTTGGTGGAAATTTAGGAAAAATATATAGTTTTTAAGTGGGTGGGGCACCGATTGAATTTCTTTTGTCTTAGTCTTTGGCCGCGCCATCTTAGGTCGTTCGGCAAAAAAAAAGTGTCATGGCGGCTTCCTAGATTCGAGTTTTTTGTCTCACAAGCACACAATGATACTCGTAATTGTGTAATCTCAAATGCTAATTCTTTTTTAACAATATGTCCATTAAGGTTAGCAGTTTGTCATTGTTTTTTTATTTCTAATGTTGTTTTGTCATGAAACGTAGATACTTAGGAATAATTTTAGGCGTGATTTAGAAATTAGAATTTATAGGTTTCCTGATGGTTTAGACCTTAGTTTAGATATTAACTGTTTGGCTGTCGGGTTGCTATGACTTTGAAACTGGACTGAGACAGTTTTAAACATATTTCGAATAACACGCTCACCTATTTAGTGAAGTTTGACCGTGTGATAAAACTTTAGAGTTCAAGCTATTATTATACATAAATTTGCGGCGACATTGTACATTTAGAACAAGGAATTAGACATTCTGGTTTCAAAATATGGCTTTTTGCAAGAAATATATCGACAGAACGGGAAGCTGTAGAAAGTAGGACTTTTACAGTTTTAGATTAGATATTGATAAGCACCGTATTTATTTATAGATAAATGGCCGATTAAATTAGTTTAAAGTAAGTATATTTGGTAAGTATTAAATATATTGAAATGGGTCGCTTAGGTATACTTAATTTGCTCGACAAGTTCAATATAGGTACCTATTTATGTATTTATGAATGTGTCTCACGGAAGTTTTAAATATTGAGACGTTTTTATATACGAAAGTAAATACGAATTTGATTAAAAAGTACCTAAATGGAAATCAAGAGGACCTGCTTTTGCCCAGCAGTGGGACACTATAACAAGCTATAAAAAAAAATTGAGGCATTCTTGTATTATATCTATATCTTAAGCAAGTAAACGACTTTTCATTACAACTAAACGGATTTTTTGAAATGCCGTGTAAGTGTTTTATATAAATACTTATCGTGCATAAAATTTGTACCGTAAAAAAGGCAAAAAGGGCAAACTTTTGAGAGAGAAAAAGTAAAAATCAGCAGTCTAATAACATTATGCTCTAATCTAAGTAAGTAAGTTATAAGGCTTATCTACAATTATAATTGTAATTTCTTCAGGGACTTCAGAGTTTCCTTCATGGCGAGAAAGTTGCGATGTTCTTGCTGTCAGGACTTCGTAGTTTATAAACGATGCGTTCTACAAAATAATACGGTTGCTGTTTAATAAAAAAATAAATTGACCTAAAGTTTTCAACACTAGATTTCACATTTTAAAAATTTTACAATCTTTTTCATAAAGATCTTAAATTTATTTATTTTATTTTCCTTTCTTTAACTTAGGTATTCCATTTTGCCCCGGTCTCCCCGATTCCTTCCATTAGGGCCGGTACTGCAACCCGACACAACTAGTTAGGACAAATGATCATTATGATAAAAAAATATTAGGGAACGCAAAAATAGGATAAACATTTTAGGGATTCCAATATTAGATCCGGTATATTTAGGGCCGTCTACTTTAACGAGTATTGTATCGTCACCCTTCCGTCTGTCCTCGATCGATTCAGGAATTAGTCTGCAGCTCATCCTCAGACTAATTTAATGCATCCCCCCTTTTTCGCGTGTACCTAACAAGACAAGGGAATGCTTTGATAATTACCTATTAATCACTACATAATACAAAACAAAGTCGCTCCGTCTGTCTGTATTACGCTTAAATCTTAAATTACGTCAAAGAGGAGATAATATTATAGAGCGGTACTGTCATAGTAAATTTTGTAACCACAGTAAATTCACTGCCATCTATCGACACATTTTAAAACTAAAAATGAAGATTTATAAAAATACGATAAAATGTATTTAAATATGGATACATGTTTATTTATTTTCATTAATTATTTTTTTATAATTTTGACCCATGTTCTTTCACTGATATGCGTTAAAATTGTTAAATAACAAACGAAACCGTCAACGCACTCTATACTAGAGTAGGCCAAAGACACTGGCGCCATCTGATCGAGTCAAATTTTCGTGATTTTTGAGGCACGTTTTTTCCTTAGACTGTATCCATCTATTACGGAGTTATATCTATCTTTGATTACGTGATGCTAAATGCTAGTGATGTTTTAAACCTTTATTAATAGATAGTGATTTAAGAGGAAGGTTTAGACTTATAATTTGTTAAAAGTCACACGAACCCTCTGCTAAAAAGCCGCTCCGATACAATCGAAACATATTCGGCAAAAGCCGATAGAAAATAGTACATTATTGTCGAGGCTCGGAAGTAGCTACTTGCTGGCTGAGGATTCGTTTTAAACGGACGACCTTGGGAGTCCGTTTAATTGAATCCGAAGCCAGCAAGTAGCCTTCCAGCCGAGTCATATATAGTGCTTTTCTCAAAAATGGCGCAATAAATACAACTATAATAGAAATATTTTACAGAAGCAACGTTTTTATGTATATATTTTCACAGAAAAAAGTAAAAGATTTGCTTTGCCGCCGTTTTTTTTTTTAAATTAAAAATAGAAGTGTATTTTTCTGCTGAAAATACGCCAACCTATTTGAGACACCTAAATAGTCGCGGTACCAACATTATAATAATAAGTACTGATCATCTGTTTGGCTGTTTAATGGACCTATGCCTTCATTTGATATGGCCACTTCAACTTTTAAAAAGTTAGGAACTCGACAAATAATGGAATTTGTATGCAACATTGCAGTCCCGAAATCGAGACTGCAATGTTTTTAACTTTTTAATTTTTTCTCTGACCATAAACAACGCACTTCGCGACCAACTTTTTAACCGGCAACGTCGACTTTGCCGTCCATTTTTGAGAAAAAACCTTTTTTCGCATCGCATCGGCCGGCGCCTGCCGACGCGCCGACGCATTTTCGCTCTTATTGCGTAGTAATAAAGGTTTTTTTCTATCGGCTCTAGCCGATTCCGCGTCGATATATTTGTGGAGACCCTTTCATTTTAAAACGACGTGCAGACTTACATGGAACTTGCCATAAACATGTACGTAACATATGTTTATCTATGTCTGGTCAGGGGTGCGAAACTCCTCGCTTCGGACAAACTCGGCTCCGTTCGGCTCAGCATTGCTCCGAGCAATTATTAGGGTTGGCACGACGTCCCTTTGCGTGCACGACCACAGATAAGATAATGACCAGAATTTCGACAACCCTAAACAGCCGAAAGGGATAGTGCCATATATTCAAAATTCAAAATTGTTTATTGCATATCACATTACACATTATTAGGTGGGAGCTTATAAGTAGGTGGGTTAACATGTGACACCCTGCAAGGGCACAGCAATATACTTAGAACTAACATGCATTTAAATTAACATTGTTAATCATGTTTATCGTTTAAAAATTCATTCACATTGTAATAACATTTGTTGACTAAAAATGTTTTTAAGTGTTTATTAAACATCGGCAGTTTTTCAATATTTTTTAGGGAGTTTGGTATTAGGTGGTTGTATAATTTAATTAGCATGTAGTGGGGGCTAGATGAGACTATTTTTAGTTTTGAGAGGGGTAATTGAAGTTTATTTAAGTTTCTATTGTTCCTTTTGATTTTTGGTGCTGTCGGAGTAAACAACTCCGTATGTTTCCTAACAAATTTGCATGATTCAAGGATGTACATTGACGGTAGAGTTAATATTTGGAGTTTCTTGAGAAAGTGACAGCATGATTCGACCCTGAACCGCTGTTAAACTTCGATTCTGTAGGAAGTTTCCTTTCTGTACGGTGTAGTACCTTACCTACTATTATTTATTCTGTGGTCTGGTACTAGGTAGTTTTCGTTGCTAAAATTGTTATACAAGAAAAATAGAGCGAATATAAATTTTGTATTGTGAAACTTATTCGCTTTAATTTATTTGTAATTCAATTTCTAGCAACAGAAACTAGTACTAATCAGACATTTATGTACACCCATGGACAAATTTAGAGGTACACAAAAAAAAGTTTAATTACTAATTTTGAAATTACTCTAGGTGCTGTAATCCTGTGATACCTTTTTTTTGCGATCCTTTAAATTTGTCCATGAGTAGGGTCAAGGAGGGAACAGGCTAAGAAAAAAATAGCCAGGTACAGTGGCTCACTCAACCTAATTACGACATGAGAGAGGCTATGAGCTTAGCAGAAACATTGGTTATTCACACGTAAGGGTGCTACAGTGTATAGCGACATTTGGGCGACTGAGCCACTGTTTGACTTGAGTCACTGTTTCCGCCTTGACCCTATATGTTACTTGAATGTTTATGTCATATTTTATGCTAAATATTTCAGAATGTTTTAAAAGAGCGTAAGTAGGTAGCGTTAGTGAAACTTATTCTAAATTAAATTTCAAGATAAATGACAAAGGCATACTTGCTACCAACCAACCAGCGTCTTCAGCTTTCGTGGCTAAAGCCACAACTCCAACAAATGTAGCCAAGTTATCACTGAACAAATTGACAAAAACAGAAAAACAATGGCTAATAAAGATACAATTGCAAATACAATATGGCCCCCGCTGCGCGTCATTATTTGGATCATGTCACGCGCAGACGGCTGATTCGCGAAGCGTCTCGCTCCGATTCTAATCGTGCCTAATATAACTTGAACCTCAAACCATAAAATCTATACGTATTAGGATTTGGTATCTGGTTATACTGTACGCTACTTAAAGGGGCCCACTGACTATCAGTCCGCCGGACGATATCGGCCTGTCAGTTAGAACAAAAATTTGACAGTTCCGAACAACTGACAGGCCGATATCGTCCGGCGGACTGATAGTCAGTGGGCCCCTTAAGAGTCACGTCAAACCACAGCAAACATAATTTCTATGTCTGGTACTACTTTTCGTTACTATTAGATAATGTAAGAAATTACATATCTATAATAATTCAATGTTTTTATGAATAATAATAACTGCATCAATAAATTACTCTGATATTTAGATTAAGGTAATATTTAAAACTTGACAATTTAAAAGTGCTTGTTGCTAGGCCTATTTGAATAAAGAATATATTGACTATTGACTATTACAGCGATTAGAAGTTTTACCACAGAATATAATTATAATAGTACTAGGTACAGAAGATTCACTCCCTAACAAAACGCGACTACTACGCGCAAGGCGGCGCAAGCGCGTGCAGGCGTCCGTTCCATAGCGGGGTACGGCAATTACTATGGCTAAACCTCAAAATTGAGGCGGCCGCAGGTACTTGTAGCGACGCGACGAAATCGCGGAGTGAGACACGCCTGGTTTTACGCTGTCTCCTAAACTATTCACAAGCACCCTCTTAGAAATTTTCAAGAGCCTGGGAGGCTAGGGGAATAGTCGTCGTTGATAGACTATCAAATCTTCGTTTCGCTGACGACATTGTTCTCTTTGCCCCTTCTGCAGCAGAACTACAGCAAATGCTCCAAGATCGCAACGCAAGCCTTCAGGTTGAACTTCAAATGAATCGTGTCTCTTAAGTAGGTACATATATATAAGTAACACTATGGTTTACAGAGTGACCCAGGAGACACAACATCCCGATAAGCTCTTGATTACGTCTCCTAGGTCACTTACACTGGTCCGCCAGTGCCGTTCGTCTTGCGTTGTAACAACTCGTGTGTCATACTTGTCATTGCTCACCGAAACGTCCGTCCGAATTTAACGCTAAAAACGCGATCGGTATAACGGTATTGGCAGGCTTATTTTTATTGTCTAACCAATAATTTGAATGTAGGTTTTAATAAATTAACTAAATTATTACCTACTTATTGCACCTACTACTCTTTTTTTTACTGCGACAATAAATAACATTTTTTTTTATTAATCTACGTTACAAATAGGGATTTAAAAATAATAAACACACGGGATAATTTGGTTTATCACCAATGTATTTTACTATAGATTTAGATTTATTTATTTCATAATATTAAATTACAATATAAATTATTTTTACACTAATCTATACGAATTTATATTATGATCGTTAAGTGGAAAATAACAATTGATTATAATTATACAAAAACAATCCACAATTTAAAAACCACAAGAAAAAAACAGTAATCAGAAAATAGATCTAACAAAAGTTAACTCCAATAATTCCTCAAACAAAAAAGAGGCAATTGACTTTTCATTGACCTCATTACCTGTATTTATTTATATAAATAAAAGTACAGTCTACGATAACATTTTATTTTAAATATGGATTTTTTAATCTTTTTAGGGTTCCGTACCCAAAGGGTAAACACGTGACCCTATTACTAAGACTGCGCTGTCCGTCTGTCCTTCTTTCCGTCTATCTGTCACCAGGCTGTATCTCATGAACCGTAATAGCTAGACAGTTGAAATGTTCACAGATGATGTATTTTTGTTGCCGCTATAACAACAAATATTAAAAAGTACGGAACCCTCGGTGCGCGAGTTCGAGTCACACTTGGCCGGTTTTTTTTTTCAAAACGTACGTATGTTCGTATATCCAAAACTGTAAATCTGTAAAAACATCACTCACGGTCGACACCGTTATCTTAAGGTAAGAAAAATATTTCCTACCCAGTAGTAAATATAAATAATTGTCTAGTTATGAGCTAATTGTGTAATCGCAGCCTTTATCTCAGGCGGTGACATTTTTAGTTAAAGAATTAATTCTACAGGAAGTGACAAACAATTTAAGTCTTTACTAAGTGTCACACGCATCTAACTGCCGCCATACAATTTATATTTATTTATATTCACAAGAACGGTTTACACCAATTACACTTACACAATGAAGTTACGCTCTCTTTTAAAGCGACATTCGAAATAACATGATGATTCAAGTGATATAATGGAGTCTGGTACTAGTTTTCATTGCTAGAAAGTATAATACAAAGAAATTACAAAAGAAAATAATTTATTTATTATAACACACCCTAAAAACAAATATTTATTATATTAAGTACGCTCTTGTAGATTCCAGTAAATCAATGTTCTTGGTAAAAGGCGGATATGGCAGGAACGTGGCTACGCTCATGCCAAGTTAAGTATATATATATAAATAATACATTGTATAATTTTTAGGGTTCCGTACCCAAAGGGTAAAAACGGGACCCTAATACTAAGAATTCGCTGTCCGTCTGTCTGTCACCAGGCTGTATCTCATGAACCGTGAAAATTTTCACAGATGATGTATTTCTGTTGCCGCTATTACAACAAATACTAAAAACAGAATAAAATAAATATTTAAGTGGGGCTCCCATACTACAAACGTGATTTTTTTGCCGTTTTGTGCGTAATGGTACGGAACCCGTCTTGCGCGAGTCCGACTCGTACTTGAAAATTAAATATAACAATATGTATTGAACGGCTCAAATTCATATTTGGCTGGACAGTCAAACGTAGGTACCTAAATCAAGCATAGAGTTACTATTACCAAAGATAGATATAACTCCGTAATAGATGGATACAGTCTTAGGAAAAAACGTGCCTCGAAAAATCACGAAAATTTGATTCTCGATCAGATGGCGCCACTACCTTTGGCCTACTCTCGTATAGAGGGCGTTGACGGTTTCGTGTGTTATTTAATAATTTTAATGCATATAAGTGAAAGGATATAGGTTAATGCAAATAAAAAAAAACATTTATCCATATTTAAATACATTTTATCGTATTTTTATAAATCTTCATTTTTAGTTTTAAAAGGTGTGGATAGATGGCAGTGAATTTGCTGTGGTTACAAAATTTACTATGACAGTACCGCTCTATCCTATTATATCCTCTTTGCTACTATAGAGAAGCCATAACAATGAAATTGTCGCAATCGCAACTGTACCACGCGACCAAAACGTCGTAAGCGTCGTAAAATTAATGGCGCTTACGCGTCTAGGTCGCGAGATTCACGCTCCGCTTCTATGGTTTGATGCCAAAACAACAACTCGTGGCAGTCGTGGCGCTAAATGTGCGCAAAATACTAGTTCACTGAGGGGCTACCGCGAAAACCGAAATTCGCAAATTAATGCGGCGATCTTTCTCTTTTAGTCCAATGAAAGTGTAATTTGAGTGACAGAGAAAAATGCCCGCAATTGCGAACTTCGATTTTCGCGGTTATAGCCCTGTCACAATGTGCCGTGCCAAATACGAGTAGTAATAAATGTATTATGTTCAATGAAATAAAGTAACTCTTTAGTTTCTTTGTTACAATAATTGATAAAATCCACGTGACTATATAAATAATAACTAGGTAATCGAAACTGTTCTGTTAAAAAAAACTAATCTAACATAAGTAAATACAACTATTATGACCTTTTTTTTAATTACGACACAAAAGAACTATACATACATTAGGTATGAATCATTGTATGACTCACAAAAGTAACTTGATAAAATTACATATTACTAGCGTTTTGTCTTTTTAAAACATGAACTCAATCTGACATTTGAATTTCCACCTAAACCGCAAAATAAAGAAAATGTTAGTGATATATTTATTCTAGTAGATATTATTTGGGGCATTTTCTATGAAAAGGGACCTTATTGTCGATGGCGCTTACGCCGCACAGCGTCGCGCGGCATTGTACGAGTATATCGGAGCATCGTTAATAATGGCGCAAGCGCCATCGACAATAAGGTCCCTTTTTTATAGAAAATACCACATTTTATAATGTACACTACACTTTTTTTTCTGTTTTGGGAGTTTTTATGTTATTTATACTCAAGATCCACGAACTCTTTTGATCCTAATTCGAGAAAAAAGTGTCTCAAAATTTACATACATTTTTCTTTCCTTCCATTCCGAAACGGTCATAACAAATATATGAAAAATTGGTAACGGAATGAAAAAAAAATTGGGACACTTTTTTCTCCTATTACGATCGAAAAAGCGGTTCTGAGTAGAAATAAAAAATGTCTAATTAAAAAAAAAAAATCTTATTTCATAGATGCGCATTTTCACTTAGTGTGCGATTTACTTTTTCCGAAAATCCATCAACTTTTGGGTTATTTCTACTCAGAATCACAAGGACTATTGATTTAAAAATATAAAAAAAATTGTCCCAAAAATGACAGTTTTGTAACGCATTTTCACTTTTTCACATACATTTTGTAGGGACCGTTACAAAGCTGACACCCAAAATTTGTATGAAAAACTGGGGACACTTCTTTTCTTTGTTTCTTTCAATAGTACTCGTAATTCTGAGTCTAAATAAACCAAAATTTGATGGTTTTTCGAAAAAAAGTAAATGGTACCATTTTTTCTGAAAACCCCCAGATTCAGAAAAGTCATTATTTAAGCCCAAAATTCGACCCCTAGAACTTCTTTCAAAGTCACAACAAAGTGTGGTGATCCAAATTCGTGGGTTCAAACCTCAGTTGTGTGTAGAGCAGAAGAAATCGTTCCAGAATTTGTTTTCAAAAAGATGACTAAAAATTCTGTCAGGATCCTTCTCATACACAGAAAAGAGGTTAAACGTACCATTCTCTAATTAAATAATGTTTTTTCTTTGTATTTGTACTGACACTAATATGCCAGTTGTGTCAACCCTATCCTTTTAAAAACCTAGCAAAATAGAACCGTTCGAATATCCGTCGTAACGCCATCTATGTTTCGCGGCTAAAATTTTTAACAACCATTTTCTTACAAGAACTCAACACATGGGTGCATCCCTATGCACTATGCACACACAGACACACAGAATACACAATCGAACGCACCCACACGCCGAGAAAAAAACGATAAAAAAGCGCACACAAACGCAACCTTCAATACCAACACACCAATACGAACGTAATTATCTTCTATTTTCAAATTTTAAAATTTGATAATCGAGCGTTGAGGCTTAAATTTTTGGGCAAAGGCGTTTTTGGATGGTTGAATATGAAAGTGAGTATTTGAAAAAGGTTTGATAAGTAAGTAGAACTGAAATGCACGAGGTTTCGTATGATCGCGGGCACGCACACATAGACCCGTGTTCGCGAGCGAAAATGCAGTCTGTGTGCAGTATAGCGCGCTCGGACAGTCGTGATCGTTGCGAGCTCGCGTCTTAGACGAGTTAGAGATATTTTGGAAATTTGGATAATTATTATACTAAAAGTTGGTAAGGTTAGTAAACGTAGGTATAGGATTATGTAATATTGATTATGATATAAATCCAAGTAACTCTATATTTTTTAAATATGTTAAAATAGATTTTAAGTCAATGCTTCTAAAAAGCTGTACTTATTTGTATGTACATATTTCGTTTATTTGAAGTAAATATTGCCTTTTTTTCCAAATGTAAGTAAAGAAAGGGTCTCGAAATAAGAGGTTAAGCTTAAGTAATTATTTTATACCATATTTCTTATTTTATTTTAGTAGGTACATATTTCATAAAAGTATATCCCTCCCTCAATCACTAAAGTAATGGCTATATAAAAGGATTTTTTTACTTACGTAAGTATAAAAGTTGTCATTAATAGATTTTGCTAACCCATTTTAAATATAAACTTACTATGTATTCAAAATGCACATGTCGGTATATAAGTTATTTTCAATTCAATTCCATTCAATCAATTTAATTCAGACATAAATAAAAATATTGTGAGTAATTACACATCATTTCACATTTTCAAAGATATTTTTATTATAACTGACGTTAGTAAACTTATTATGTTTTCAATGTGCAAATTTCACTACCTATATAAGTTATTTCCAAATCTATTTTGAGGGACGAATACGTCGAATTATAAAATAAAATTGCAATCATTTGACTAAAAAAACTCTTTCATCCACTTTTAGCTTTGATACACACGCACACGTCTGTGAAAATTACCAACAACATGCAGCATGTTTTAGTTAATCTATCGCTTTTCACAAACTTCCCCATTTTTCCTCTTGTCCATCGCCGCAAGTATCAAGATGTGCGCTCGTATAGCGCGATCGCAGTAAATACAAGGTAATGGCTAAGTACGCACGCCGAGTCGAGGCGCTCTCGGTGCAGTTGCAGTGTCGTCTATGCACAAGCGGCGGAGAGTCGCATCCCACCCACAAACGCTAAAAAAACACCCCCAAAACAAAAAAAAAATATATAAACAAAAACTATATTTTCCTAAAAACTTACCATATCATTCGAGAGAAATATTTTTTCAAGTTTAAAAAAGTGACATATCAAACGGAATCTTAGGACCCTTTTAGTATATGATAGCGTATTTTGTGACGGCCGTGATGTGTATGTTAAGTGACAGTGCCGTATACGGATAGTGTACATGACAACGTGAAATTCGAGATTGGATTTTTTTCTTTTTTTTACAAAATTACCGCCGAAGTGTCAAACTGGACCGAAGAAGAGCAGGCCACCTCTGACGTATGTGAGTAAACTTTTGTTTTCGAGCGGTTTTTTGAAATTCGAACGCGCGCTTTCGAACTCCGTTAACTAAGTTTGTGAATTCGAATTTGGAATAGAAATCGCTTTCGTTTGATGTAAGTTGACTAAAGTCAATACTTATGTGCCCTTAATCTTACGTTCTCCTTGACTTAGCGGTGACTCTGTGTGCGTGACGTAGTGTGTGTAGGGTTCACGCACATTTTTTGTGTTTTTCTTATGAATCCCCACCACTCGCCCCACCAATAGTCGTTATCGTTTATCTGTCCCTCTCTTTTTCTATAACTATTCCGTTTTAGCGCGCCTGTGTGAATTTGTTGGTGTGTGTGAATTACAACCTATATTTTGATCGAAGGCTAATGACGGAATAGAAAACTAGTTTTGAGTTTCGCATCGCAATTTTCTACGATTGAGACGTTCAATTGAACATCAGATTGATCTGTTTTAACATTTAATCAACAATACATTTTTGATAATGAACTTTAACGAGAAATACTTTAAATATCACTTTTAAACTAAACACAACTTACCGAAATAAAGCTAAACTTAGTTAATAATGCAATATTAGGAGTTTCTGATAATTTAAAATAAATAAAAACTATAATTAATGAGTTTAAATGACCAAATTAATAAAAGCGCGATCGCGAACGCGAGCGTAGGCTAAAATGTTACCGACGGAACTTTTTAAGCTCCCGCCGTAACCCATTCTTTATTTCATATAAAGATATTATTTTATTTTTTATATTATTTTATTTTTTGTAATAAATCATATTTGTAGTAAATAATCCTAGGTCCGTTCATTGCAATTTGAAAGCTTTATACCAAATTTTTTCTAAATATTTTAAAAATCTGTTTTTGTCTTATTGAAATTATTAAATTAATAATAATAGCAGTGTTTGGTACGCTATAGGTACACTTATTAGTCGTAAATTCCGTTTTGACAAATTTAATTATTATCACATAGATAGATTTAAACTAAGTAGGTATGTAGTTTATTTATTTATTTAAACTTTATTGCACAAAATACAAAAAATAATAATATTCTTATTATATTATAATTATATTTCAAATTTAATTTTACTACTCGGAAGTTAAAAATAAAATTTGAAATACAAATGGCGGACTCGATGCACAAATATATTCTCTACCAGTCAACCATAGGGCTAAACAGAGATGTAATATCTAAAAGTGGTGCAAGAATAAAACTAAGAGAATATAATTTAATGTATAATTCATGTTTCGCCACGTCTAGGTTTGTAATTTCCAAGTATATTTAAAACACAAAAAAGCTACAGCATTATGAAACTTATTTTTTTATCAATCAAATGAAACCGTGTCGAAATTATCTTTTGACCTCATTATTTAACCCAATCAAGGAAAAAATAAAGTCGATCGGAAAAATAACGATGCATTTTGTAAACGGGTCACGGCGCCAGGAAGCGATACTGCACTTGGGCACAACTTGTTGTGTACTTGGGAGTAATCTTTACGTTTATGTTCAATTATGATTTAAAACATTAATTTCCTGTTATTTACATATTACTTTTACTATCTACCTACATATAAATTAACTTTGTTGTAAGAACAAGCATTTATTCACATAAAAAAATACTAATAACGTAAATACACGGTTTGTATTTTTTACATTGTTATTTTAAATTAAACTTAAAAAAAAAAACAAATAAAAAAAAATATATTTATTTATCAACACAAAAAACAATGAATTGCGAGTACAATAAAAAAATCACATATAAATACAAATATTAATAAAACAGTTAGAATTTAGACGATTATAACGAAACCTGCATTGTAGATTTATTTTATTTATACCTAAATAATAATTGATAGACAAATTTATGAGTACCACAAGCGTGTTCTGTTATGGTAAGAAAAATGAATAAATATAACGAAAATCCCACTTATTTTAAATATATTTTCAACGGTAATTTGAACTACAGTGTATGCTACTTTAAATAACTCAGCACATTGACATCTATCACATGCGTAAGGCATCCCGGTCACACCCCTCACGCTAGAAAAAGATGCACTAGTGTAACTTAAGTGTCAAAGTCCTTGGTCCCGCGGCCAAGGCGCCTTACGCAACGCGCGCGCAGCTGTCAATGTTACAACCTGCCGCCGCCATCTTGGAATCTAGCTAACGTAACCTATTGACCGAACTAATATTTAGGTGTCTAAACACTGTGGGTTAAGTAATATATTTTTTTACGGTTACGTAACAAGAATAGTAGTTAGATATGAAATGGATATATGTAGGTTATAGTCACGTGTTTTTATACACATAATAAATAATAGGAACAATAGGCACGGTAACATACTTATTTACAAATAATGAAAACACAAATATATCCAGTTCAAATTTTAAAAGCTTATAGTTTTCATAGTCCTGCAACTCCTACACGAAATAAAAATGAATGATAAAGATTTTACTTTTTGCAAAAAGTATCAAAACCTATCCTAAAAGCCATAAATAACCGTTACGCATCATCATTCAAAATCCGAACTCGAAAATAGCGTTTAAAAACTCAAATTCCACTTTGAATTCAAATTTAGAACGGCCGCGAGTCCTTGGTCGGTCGGCCAAGGCTCCACTCAGGCGCAGACTGTCAATGTTACTACATAACCTACAACCGAGCAGCCGCCATCTTGAAAATTGAACTAGCTTTGAAGGTTGTCTTATTTGCGCCGCGTTTAGTTTAGTAAACGCTTGGCTTTTATGACCGGTCGGTTTATTTGATTCGTCACTATTATTTTACTGAGTGGGGTTTTTTATTGAATTATTCAATGTAAAATAACGTTGTCCTTCGGAATATTTAACAGTCATTCAGGAAATGCCGAGAGAAAATATATTTATGTATGCTTATAAATATGTAATATGCAAAAAATACATTATGTCAGGTAGTAGATATTTTTATCACTTTTCAGCTTATCCTTTTGAGAAAATACGAAGAAATAGAATATCCTTGAATCAGTATATTACTTCTTGTTTTTGATTCTAGTTAAAACCTGTTGTGAAACCAATAAATCATTTTTTATTTTCAATTTCATTTTCATTACTACACAGAAAACTTTATAGTTAAAGTCGAAAATAGCAGATTATATCGATTGGCGTATGTCCTCTGTACACAAATTACATACATAATGTAAAGCTATACGTATATATCTACAGCTAACCTATACACAAACACAAACAAGAACAAACAAAACCTCAACACGTGTTTCGCCTCTACATCGAAGCAAAGTACATTTTGCACGTGGGACACAAAACTGTTGAAGAAATATACTTTGTATAATGTGTATTTTTAGGAGCATAAATAAACTAATAAATACTTTCGTCAAATTATACACAAAGCTTTATCTGTATTTGTAAATTAAAATGCGTTTTTACTGCCTGATCTTCAAATAATACGTTCTTGAAACCTACTTTAAGTTACCATAAATCAAGCTCTGTTGTCTCCAGAACCCCTAGTGTAGTGTCTATTTTTGTATGGGATTTTGAGCAGCGCGCCAAGCGGGCCGTTTTGGAAACTCTTAATGTCATACAAGATGACACAACCCAAATGCGGCCGCCACGTTACCCTATCGAATGAAATTTACACTAGGGTCACTATTCTGCTCAAAACACACAGCCACTGTAAAATACACAGCCACTGTAAAATACACAGCCACTCTAAAATACACAGCCACTGTAAAAATACACAGCCACTGTAAAATCAGTTACAAATTGGATTTTCTGCCCGGTTCTACAGTAAACCCTTTCCAGCGTAACTTGTTATACGGGGGACATATTGTCTAATTCTCGTTTGACCTCTGTCTTCCTAGTGACACAAAATCGTCACAGTTTGGTGCCGTGACCATGATGTATTTTGCGTTATTATGATTAGCATATGTGTGTTTATCATTTGTTTACAGTTTTCTTATTTAAATAATAGATTATTTTTCGCTGACTTGGTAAAAACGAAAGCAACACAGCATGTTTTAAAAACTAATGTTTTACAGTCTAAAATTTTATTATTTTCAAGACATGGAACATGTACAGTCTTCGTTTGACCTAGGACAAACAACTATACAAACGATACAATTATATGCAGTCTTATCAATGCGTCTAATTGCGGACGGTCAATGTTATACGCCATCATAAATCGGCTATATCTAACACGATAGGCAAAGTCCAACGTGCCATGTGACGATTCTATCACATTATTTATATCACATTTCTATGAAAATATGACTTTTTATGACACTCCCTGAGTTTGTTGTGTTCTGATCATCGACATTAAAGTAGTAGTAGTAGTAGTAAAACTTTATTGTACAAAAATAATGATAAACCTATGCTTGTGCTTATGTACTTTAGAAGTGTTAAATGTCGTTATTGTTAAGTTTAAGTATATAGTGTATGTCTGTGTATTTAGTTCCGATCACAATGCTATCCTAAAACTACTGTCGGACCTCCTAGTGGGAATTGTCTTAGGATGTAGGCTATATGTACTGTTTTAACTTTGCCTGTAAATCTTATTGGCCTGTATCTGTTTTTTTCCCCAATAAAGAAAATAAAAAATAAACATAAAACACGAGAAAAACGCATCATTTGTACAAAGGCGACCTTATCCCTAAAGGGATCTCTTCCAGTTAACCTTTAAAGTTTAATAAAGTCCATTTCCATAGAAAATGCCCCATTTAGTCGCTTTTATACATAACTAGGTATATCTGAAATTATAATGCCGGATTGCTTGATATCGTTTTTTTTCGATGAAGTGTGATGGCTCTACCTTGTTACCTTCACTCCAAAATAAGCAATAACAATTATTATTTGACGTCAATTCTTGCAACAACTTTTACTTATTAAGTTTATATTTTAAGAGTCCCCGGCAAGCTAGATTCAGAAACTTTGTACTTACAATAGGATAAGGTATAGGTCTGTAATTAGCTTATGTAGGTAAATACAATAGTTAAAACAATACAGCGAATTTAAGTTTTTCATACAAAACTTGTTTTTGCTATATTTAATTTGTTTTATATGCTATATAAACTAATTACAGACCTAGATATACCTCATGTCATTCTATGTTCAAAGTTTCATTACAATCCAACACGTAGTTTTAAAATGAGAACGAAACTCAGTCTGTACGGGAAAGTGAAATTCGGCCGAGCTTGCCGGGGACTTAAGATGCTTAAAAGTTCTTCCTACCATTCAGACATCTTAAAAATCAAAACTACACGTGGTCGCTTATACTATCTTGAAGACGTCACATCAAAACTGACACCACCTACTGACTCACCAAATACGTTTTACTCTTTTTTGAATTCACTTCCTCCAATGAGCCAACAAAGACTCAAAGCTCAATTTATGCCAAAAACATCTGCCGGCCGACGCACAATGGCCGTGGCCTCGAGACGAAATTAAGAAAATAAAAACTGACTTGTACTTTCGGCACATGGCCTCATTTTCGGTTGAGTGTTTTGTGTTGGCTGTTTTTGTTCTGTGCTTTGTCTGGGTATGGAGAGCTGGAGACTATAGTTGTGTTGTGTGTGTAGTTTTGGGTGGAGCGACTTTTTTGTTATTCTGTCCCGTCAGCCAGGCGACACTATTACAGTTTTTTTTTTTTTTTTTTTACTAGCCTAATTTAGTGTCCCACTGCTGGGCAAAGGCCTCCCCTCGTTTCCTCCACTCGACCCTGTCGTTTGTAGTGTCCCGCCAATTTGGATAAAATGCGTCTAAGTCGTTATTACAGTTTATTAGAATAAAATGTTATACTACGTTTTACTAATACCAATTAGATGACCCATTATAGAAAGGGGTTATAACAGCTAAAAATGTACGTTTGGTTATTTTAAATACCATACCAATAAACATAATTTCAAAATAAAGTAACCTACTTAAGTAATAATTGATATTCCATATTTATTTCAAGTATCATCCGGTTTAATTAAAAAAGTAACACAATTCCAACCGGCCAGACATGCGTGTGACACATTTCGCATAACCACATCCTGTGTATTATCGACCAATAAAGAACTTATTGCAGTTTCAATTACCCTTAATAAGGTCCAACCAAATTGGGCATGTTCGAAATTTGTTACGTTCTTATGACCAATTGTATTTTACTGATTTAAACTTTCACCATTTTTACACATTATTAATTATGAAACGGGACTTAATCGTGTACTTTAAAATTTTACAATTTACCAAGGGGACAACGCCGTCCTCGAAAAGTCGGAAGTCGGAGGTAAATTGTAAAATTTAATTATCCGCGATTAAGTTTCGTTTCATAATAAATAATTATATTTAAAAAAAGAAAATGACCCATTAATTATACAATACAAAAATCATAATCAACGGCGAATTTAGCCTAGTTGGGAAGATCTTTATTTTTATTTAGTCCTGAGTTTGAATTCCGGTAAGGACATATATATATTTCTGTGATGAGTTTAAATGTTTGTAACCTTTTATCTAGTCTTACTATACTTATCTAATATTTGCTGCGCTGACTCTACTAGCGATATTAAAAAAAATCGACACAAAAGTTTAAATAACTCAATAAAACCTATAATATCCGTAGCAACCTCATACACCCAAAAATCTACTATATCTTTAGCAACCTCACAGACCCAAAAGTCTATGATATCTTTAGCAAACTCACATACCCAAAAATCTATATCTCTAGCAACCTCACAGACCCAAAAATCTATGATATCTTTGGCAACCTCACAGATCCAAAAATCTATGATATCTTTAGTACCTCACTTACCCGTTGTCATTGAATAGGTTGAACACAACGACTCATACGTGAAAATGATCAAAAACAAAAACATTTTGCCAAAAATAACCAGCTGCGCAAACAGCGAACTATTTATACTCGTACGAGTATTCTCTTTACAATCGAAAGGTTATTTGTACCTATAGTTAAATTTATTCAAGCATAATACGTTATTTTTCTCACATTTAAATAGGTATTTTTCGTTTTACTACACAAGTGAAGAAAATATTTTGTTAGTTTTAATTTGTTTTTAGGTCAAATTTTAGCTTATTTTAAAGGTATATGTTAATAAAAATTTATATTTATCATATAGGTAAGTCACCTTCAATCACCAAAAATGTTATAGAATAAATTTACAACAATAAATTATTTAAAATATAAACGAGAAAAAGTTAGAAACATGACAAACTTTTCTTAATTTATTTTTGTTAATGTATTTCGCCATTTTACTATATAGTTTTTTTTTACTCTAGTTTCTTTTAAATGTACACTCGACATTTAGATTTACAATCTTAAAGTAGCTCAGGTGAACTTTTCGACTTCAATGAAAAAAGTTCACCAGATGGGCCGATTCTTTTTTTCGGAAGATTTCGATTAAATGTGTTAAATTGTTTATTTTGTACATTATAAACTCAATTTTACCGTGTGTCCAAAAAAATGTTTTTTCGTAAATTTTTTGTCCCATTTACCAAATTCACAGCTCTGCACATTTAAATTTATCAAAACCGTACCCCTAATATTAGCTCGGCTACAATTCTGTTGTTCATATAATAGGCCATTCGAATGCACTTAGGTCTTTATAGACCTAGGTGCTAGCCCGAATGACGGTCGTAGGACACAGCTGCCGGTCTAGCTCGTACGTTTGACCTAAGCCACCCTAGTTCCTATTATTATTATCCATGTGGTTGCTAGGTTGCTACCCTAATTTGCGAAATTTAATTGGAATTTAAAGTGACATTATATTAAAAAGATGGAGTAGTTTACAAAAATCATAATATAAACGAAAACTAATAGAAATAATGCCTTTAAGTTTTTTTATTGTACATGGATGGCTCAATATTTCCCTTGTCCTACAGCCTGGTTCAATCTTGAAAACCATGAATTGGTATGATTTAAATTTTTATGTTGATCAACAATTTCTTGTATTTGTTTGTCTCGTCAATGGTCAAGAGTAAGCCAGTTTGTTGAAAAAATGTTGCAATACCTACTTTTCCTAACATAGTTGGTGAAAATATTTGATTGTCTGCGCTTTGAGAGTGACCCAAGAGTAAATTCACCCTTTTACCAATCAGTCATATTTGATAAATTTACCAAACATATGATATATGTAAACTACTATGTTTAATAAACATGCTATAGCAAAATGTGTCACAACATATTTTTAACAAATGTTATTAACCTAAACGTCTCCTGGCTAACGGAAAATAATATCCATAGTAAATATTTGATGCACTCTGCTTCAAATCGGGGTGTGTTGTATACTGAGCAACTTTTACTATGGGAGCAACCCCCAAGTTGCAAAAAAAAATTGGTTGTTGAAACAACCAATATATTATTGGTTGGTATTGGTTGGTTGGTTGTTAAATGTATAAATACGTTTTGGCCGGTCCATTTTCTATGTCAGTGAAATTATTTTTTTCGCGATTTCGTTGTTGGTCCCATAGTAAAAGTTGCTCAGTATAATACCAAAACCTCCCTGGCAACGGGAATGCACTTATTTTTTAGCTAACATGTATAGGTAAACCAGCATAATCTAATAGCAGTAATAGCACTGATAATATTTTTTATTGAATGACGCAAAAAATTTTAGTGACAGGCTTAAAATTACGATATCGTGACATACCTTAATATCAGTTTTGAAACACGACAAAACCGTCATGTTATAATGTCTATTCGACGAAATATTTTCACGATATTTTTATTACCTACAATAAGTGGTTCGCTGGATTATTGATAAATGTAATAAACCTAAAATGTTTTGTTTTTACCCGCATCTACTATAAAACGCTTCGCACTATAAAAAATGCCACTACAAAAAGAAATAAATTACATATTCATTTCTCAAAATAACTTACCGCTAAATAATAATATAGTAAACTGCTTTTAATTCTGTAGGCAATTTATATCAGTCATACTGCTCAGTATAAAGCAAGGATCCAAACACACACACGAGCTCCACGCACACATAGATCGCCGATTAAAAACCGCAACAAATAATTTCAAGTAGCTAAACTAAAATCAAAATGGCGGCGGGATCAGGTTATCTATCGTCGAGTAGGCCGGGTCTGCACAGACCGCACCGATTATGATCACCATGAATATCATAAAACCAGACCTGTGACCCTCTTTAACAAAATTATTTAAGACCATGCAAAATGGTAACATAATTTGCTTTATGAATAGGTAGGTATATGTATAAGTAATTTATCTATTATGATAGACAAAGTAGGGTTGATTACCGGCCGACTATTTTTCTCCTTGCTTGCTTTCTTCGAAATTATTAAAGCGACGCCCTCGCCTTAAAAATACAATGAGCACATTCGCCAGTACAGTGCAAAGACTTTCCTACACACGAGTAATATGTTTGATATTGTGTGTACTGGTAGTCAGATTAAACTGACGTTTACAGATGTTTATTTATGAGATTATCGCGGCGGTATCTTGTTTTTTTTTATGGTAACGTAACTTGTATTTTATCCTATATCTTCACGACTTTATATCCTCACGATACAATTTCATAATGATATGCCTATGACTATATATCCCTGAGCCTATGACAGCCTGAATCAAAAATATTTTTATATTGCTTTCAAACTGAAATTCAAATTCAAAAAACCAAAAAAATCAATAAAACTACTAAACTACTCTATCCTTCTGACAACTTGGTTACAAAATGAATTTGCAGCTTAAATTTAGCTCTGTCAAATTGACAGAGTCAAAACTTAATTGGGGCGTATATACTGCGTGTAGGACGCCGGTCGTCAAGAGGCTACGTATGGATATCAGTATAAGAGTAAGTAGGTGTGGACCCGTCTAAATAAATTCCGCCAAGTAAAAACTGATGTGGCCCATCCGTCTCGCGGCAAAACGAGCAACAAGCAAAAAGTCCCGGGACCTAATGCCGGACTACACTGCCGCCGGACAGATATTTTAACTTAGGGCCTGTAATAATCGGAGCTAACTATGAAACAAATATGTTTAAGAAATAGGTATCTTAATTTGGGTTCCAGAAAAATGTCGGGTACGGTACGTGACGCTATTTTTTAACACTTCTGTTAAATATAATACTCGCGTTTTGTTTGTTGTTGTTGTTTTGTTGTTGTGACCACAGCTAGTGCAACTTGGCTGAAACGTCGGAAAAAAGGTAAAATAATGAAATTTAATCGCATTAGACAAATCGGCTTCTGTCAAAAAGCTAAGAAGCCGATTTTTTGCATGACAACGTTTGATAGTAGCTTTCAGTTCAACAGTGAATAATACAGATTTCTGCAGGTTTATTAACCTACCTTAATACAGTTTGAATCCTGCTGCGGCTGCTACATATTTACATACCTATTTATGTAACAATTGTGGGGTGATAATGATGATGATTGATTAAAACTATTCTATGTCCTTTCCGGGCCTCGGACTAAATCCATGCCAAGTTTCATCTAAATCCATTCAGCGGTTTAAGCGTGAAGTTGTAACAGACAGACAGATTTTCGCATTTATAATACGTAAGTATTGTATTAAGTATATGTTACTTGAAATAGCTCCATTACAAAGTTGCACTGAGTTCAGCGCCGTAATTTGTTGCCACCATTTCATTTTGTTTGGTTTATTTTTTGTAAGCTGCCAGCATCGTAATTACACCATCGGTCTGTAAAACAGTTACTTACTAAACACACTATAGCCTGTGTTATTCTTCAATTATAAAGTACTACTCCATACATTTTTTATGTAAGAAACAACTGAGCGTTTCATAATATTACAGTATAAATGAGCACGTCCCAAATAGAACTATTTAAACATGTTAGAAAAGTATTACAACATTATTTAATAAAGTGTGTTTTTGTCTCCTGGCTCACGGGGCAGAATAACAACAAAAAGTAGTCGATCCATCCTCTTTCGTGAGACTATCCTGTTATAAGCCATCTCTTTTTAAAACTCACATAAATCTTGAACATCACAATTAATTAACGAAAGGACGTATGTCCATTAAAATTATTAATATACTTAAGTCTTGTAGCTACTGTCCGTGAAAACAGTATTATTGGTTGCGCAAGGGCATGGAAGTCGATTTTTCATGAACCAGCCTAAGATGACCACGAGATTTATAACAATTACACTTAGTGGAAGACCCGTGGGTATATTGGTTTAATTATTTAGAAACACTCGAGCTAGCTGAGCGATTGCAACAAAACGCGGACAAGTTTCGACGTCAGTCATACTTTATACGCACTTTAATAGTGTGCGTATATATACCGATAACTTTCAAAAGGCTGCATCTCGCTGAATTATGCAATCAAAAAATCATCTTACCTATAAAGATTTAAAGTTTAAATTCGATCGGACGGTTAAATTTAAAATGACCGCTCGAAAATTATTACTCGGTTTACTAACTTCGACAAACTCGTAGCTGAATCTGTTACACAATTCATTTTCGATCTTGTTGCGCATGTTTTAGGGTTCTATTTGCAAATTGCAGGTTTTAAAAAATGAGGTTGTGAGGATTTCATACAGTATGGTTTGTATGTGGGTAAAAACAAAATGAATGCGGTGAATGACCGCAAGTCGCAACTCGGGTGTGGTTGGGGCAGGCCCGTCAGGTTTGACAGGTCTGTTTTTGCCTTTTTAGAGTTCAATGGCGATTTTTGAACAGGTGCCTTTTATAGGAACCGGAGGCATATGGCCTGTACAAAGTTATACATAAAGTCAAAGGTTTAGGACCTATGTTCTAAAGAAGTGGATTTCTGTAAATCTTTTGGCAGTAGGCAGTTTAAATGAAATGGAACGAGTAAGAAGTGATGAGTATAATCGAAAATATTCAAAATTAGGGCGGTTTTTTTTTCTACATCTATATTAATATTACAGTTACATAGATAAGTTAATCAAGCGCACAGTTAATAAACTGTTATAAAAATTAAACTTTTTTTTCTTGTAGTAATATTTAATAAAAAAACAAAAAAAAAACAATATACCCTCTTAGGTTCAGGCCTCCTTTTGAACCTATTTTGCCTTTAAAATAGCATGATAATAGTCATTCTAATAAATAATAATAATAGCCATTTTGTATGGCATTGACACTAGTTATCGTCCCAGGCGGTGTGATTCACGTTTATCGCCAATAAATTGCGTTTTGTCGAGCGCGATATGGAGTTATTGCACTTGCTTAAATGGGAAAGTATTAGGTCAAATACCTTTAAACTAACTATTAACCAATAACAACTAAAGGTACAGCATTAACAATGTTAATTATACAATAAACTTTATTACTTAGCGAGTCTAACAATTCAAAAATGCACAACTTTGGGAACAAATCAATTTTTTTAAAGTAGTCACACTTCTATATATAAATTGTAATCTGAAGGATTGGTGGGGTGGCCTATGGGTTCAAGGCGCCAGCCCGGATTGCTAAAGACGCATGTTCGAATCCGGACTTCGCCACTGGAGGGCTTCGTCACTTTTTCTTTAATATATGACATCTATTTCAGTTTATAATTTAAAAATGCTTTTAAAAAGCTGGGTTAGTATAACTACTAATAGGTACCTAATATTAGGATCTTCGAGAACTAAGTAAAAAGTTGAAATTATGCATAACATTTTGCTGTTATTTTATTTCTTTAGCCCGAAGACAAAATATCATATGGCTTCGAAAAAAATGTCTTCTTATGACTAACATAATAATATTAAACTTGATTCCAGATTTTGAAAAAAATACACAATTTACTGACAGCTGCCGGCATGTATTTTACGAGTTACCGCCGTATTATCGTATGAATCTTAAACTTTTTATGATTTCATTGATTTTATTTACGTGCTTTTATTTTATACTTTCTTAGTCATATTTTTTACAGAAAACTCCACGGTAAATACTTACAAACATCAACACTGAAAACAATACACTCCTTTTTTTGGGCAGTCACGTTTATATATAAATATATGCATGTAAGTATTAAATTTAAAATAGTGACCCAAGAGACATGACATTGATAACGAGTGACTAGAAAACAGAGACACACGAGTGATCCTTGGGTTCCGTTTTTCCTTTTGAGGCATGTTTCATTATAGTACTCCTTAATCAAGACAATACCTAGTCATCAAAATAATTGATCATCTGAAAATTAGGAAGTGTTTAAACTTAAAAGATAATTTAGTAAACAAACATATTTTGTTAAGGAATTCCGGAGTGGTTGTTTTGGCGTGACGTGTCAGTTTGTTTGGTTCAGTTTTAGACACTTTTGTTTATTATTACGATTTTGATAAACAAAACAATTACGTGGTATGAATATGGCAAATGCCAGAAATCCGATGAGACGTAGGTAAAATAAATATACTATAACTTTTTCTGGTGCCTAAATTGTCTTGCCGTTTTTTTCCGTTTAGGGAACCCATTGACTAATGTTATTAGTATAGTATGCTGGCATAGCAATGCATGCGATCTAATCATTAATGCACTAATAATTACTAGTGGATCTGTGAGCTGCAGACCTCGCAGACCCCAAGGCTCCCCGAAAAAAAAACAAAAAAAAATGAAATCGACAAAGTATTTATGAAATAATAGTATTGAGAATCTGTTGAGAAAAGCGTGAGGAGAGCATCTGAACAGACTAACGGATATACAAAAGCATATTTTTCCAATCTGAGACTGAACTGTGTGGCTACCACCATTTTGGCACTGACATAAATGCTATCGAGAACGTAACTTACTTTCTATGCATCTCGCTCGTACTCGCATATTAGTGCGAGCGATATGTACAGAAAGTAAATTAGTAGACGTGAGCGTATATGTCAGTTGTGACACTGTCAGTGACTCATGGTACGGGTATTGACACTGTCAGTGACTCATGGTACGAGTATTGACACTGTCAGTGACTCATGGTACAGGTATTGACACTGTCAGTGACTCGTGGTACGGGTACTATGCCCGAGTGATTTTTGTTATATTTAGTTACAAAAATCCGAAACGTAAAACATTTTACTCTATTGCATATTTCATTGTCCATATGTAGTAGTACTCTATGTTACATAATTAGACACTTAACCTATAGGTATAGACACTTAGCCTTAAGAGACTTGACTGACAGACTGACCAACGTAAATCCCTAGTAGCTAAGGTTATTAGCATTAGCACCTATCTTCACCTTTAGACATACTTTTTTTTTCAATCTAGTTTTTAATTCACTAACCGGTCGCCCAAGATACAGGCTATGCCTAGTTTGGGGACCCCTGTTCATACTGTTATAAATGTACCGCTGTATGCGCGCAACCTGGACCTCATGTATACTCCATCTGCAAATTCCCATCTTTGTGTGCAAAATAAATATATTTTTCATTTTTTTTTTCATTTTCATTTTTTTTATTGTCCGTTGTTTGGCTGAAATAGCTCAATGCATTTCCTTGCTCAATAAGCTAAAAATAACTTTACTCCAAACATTTCTTAATCCTTAGATTAAGTATCTAATCAAGTTATCCTAGTATCCCCTATACATATAGTTATACCGTGGCACCGTCTGGACATTGACGTACAAAAATAGGGGGCGTCGACCTCAGATCGAACGTTTTGGTACTTATAAGTTTTCCTTACGAAACGTAGGAGACAAAGAGTTGTGTTTTGTGATGTTTTGGAATTGAGCGAGCGAGGGTTTTGATAATGTTATGTCAAATTTGATGGGGCCCTATTAATCTGTATCTATTGATATTTTTACACTACACATTAAAAAAAACACAATTTGCATTATTGGTACGACCTCATCACCTCATATTACAGCCGACATTGGGGCGTCGTTGCTCTCTGGCGGGACTCGCGGATATGAGGTGAAGTCTCCAAAATATCTTTTTCGTTCATTTTACACGAAGCTTTTGCTATAAGTGTAAAAACAATAAAACATAATGTTTTACTTACAAACATAATAAAAATAAACTGTACGTCAAATGATGGCAAATAAAAACTTTTTTCACGCATGCCACGCATCCGTAGTTTTATTTTTAATTCAGAGACAAACCTAGAGTAAGGTTCGATTGGAGTTCGATTGCCAATATTGCTATATCGTTCGATTTAGATACCAACTAACATGTGAGATTTGTCAGAATTGTATGCAATTGACATTTCATTTCTAATAAAACGTCATCTCATCTCGACTGAATCAAATTGATTTTTTTTAGAGATGTTCTAAATTTGAATGTCATTACTAAATCGATTTTGATATAACAGGGTATTTGCCTACCAGTCAAATCAGTTTCTTTTTTCGAACTGTCAAAACGATTTTGCTACTGTGGAATTTATATGAAACACTAGCATGTGACGTCACGATCAAATTACCTACTCTTTATAGGTTTATACGGGTTTTAAAATAGAAATTGTGCCTAAAAATAACTGCTGTCTACGTTTCTCTATTAATCTTCTGGTGCTTTATTTCATGCGTGGTGTAAAATAATTTATTTTAAATACAGTCAAATACCCTATAATGAAGCTTTTACAACATTTTCACAAATAAGAAATTTGCTGTAACAAAACAGTTTATCTTAATGTTGGCTTACTTACGGATTTTGAAGGCATCATAGAGGGTTTATGATAATTATGTGTGTAGATAAAATCATTTATTTGTTTACGATAGTTTAAATTGCTAAATAATTCCAGTGTCATAAATGCCCATCATTCTAGATATAATTCGAGTCGTTCCGACACGGGATCGATACGGAGTGGACGATCACATCGACCTATAAAACAGCACGCTGGGTCAATGGGAAAGCGGAGCTAGGAGGCGAGAGCCAAGATCCGTGGATGCGGCTATTTCTACGTCTGGTTAGCTCTTTTTTTGCTAAAAGTGCTTGTAGCAAATAAATTATTTGACTTTACACTATATAAATATTTGCATTTGATTTCTCGCTTGTATACCTACTTGTATCTCTCGTCATTATGTATTTTGTTGTACGGGAATTTTCAACTATCAAACCTCAAAGGTAGTATAGATCAACACGGTTAAGTGTGTCTGGTCTTCACATTGGGACCTAATAACACATGATTAGTTTTAGTAAGAGTTTACATTTGCCGCTAAACGCAACTAGCAAGTAGCAAACTAGCAAATGTATGCAATAGGGGATATAACTGTGCAATGTTCTGCCACCAGAGTGCAGGACTAGCCTTTTTAGTAAAACATAGAGTAACGTATACATACTGTACCTTTAACAGGTTTTTGACAAGTTTTCAGAGATAATAAAATATGACATTGATGCATCAAGGCGGTTTGTTTACAAAGGACCTACCGGGAAACGCGAATCCGAAATTTCGCTATCTGCCACTTTATCGCTCGAATATGCAAGAGTGAGATGTTAGATAACGAAATTTCGATTTTCATCTTGTTTCGCGATAGACACTCAGATTGTAGTAGTGGCGCCCTGGCGCCTCCTACGCAGAGTTTCGCGTAATATTCCCTATTGTATATACTCGCAATAAACACTAGTTAATGAGTAAACAGGCCCCAATGTGCAGGCCAGCCACACTTACCTAACCTAGCCTTACATAGTTTTCGCAGAGAATGTCTGTCAAATTGACACCAGATGACGCCACCAACTGTTCATTAAACTGCCGCATCCGCCCCATCAGTACTCCTATACGTTCCAGACGGTCAAAGATCTCTTCTGAAAAATGTCTTACGCCGAACAAAGGAACTCTTTGCCGGGAAATTTGCATCAGGCCTTTATAGCGCTTTATTAAACTGGAACTATCCCATAGCTTTGGAACTATTTCTGGACTTTTCAAGTGGGAATGAGAGGCTTATTTTTATTAACTAGTTGGAGAGAAGAATTAAGGCTGTTATTTTATTTTTATGTTATTGGTATTCAGGATAACAACAGCCGTAAATATAACCACAGGGCGGACACGCTATCAAAAATCACTTTCGTTTCTATGTGTGAACGGCACGTCAGTACACGCGGCATGCGTCATTGTGTGCGTAAGTTGCTTAAAAACATTACTGAGCGTTCGGCAAAAGGTAGTCAATCTGCTGTCGCGGGGCGAGGTAATTCGAATCCGGGCGGGGCGGTGCGTGGCCGTTCTGTATGATAATGTCTATAACTAAATATATACAAATTGAAGCTAAGTAAATATTCGTGATACACACAAATAAATGTCCATACCGGGTTTCGAACCTGAGGCCTCCAGTTTCGTAGGGGGTCACTACCAAACTAGACTACGGAAGCCATTAGGTTATTTGACTGTATTTAAAATAGATTATTTTACACCATGCATGAAATAAAGCACCAGAAGATTAATAGAGGAACGTAGACAGCAGTTATTTTTAGACACTATTTATATTTTAAAACCTCGTATAAAACTATAAAGAGTAGGTAATTTGATTGTGACGTCACATGCTAGTGTTTCATATAAATCCCACAGTAGCAAAATCGTTTTGACAGTTCGGAAAAAGTAACTGATTTGACTAGTAGTCAAATAGCCTATAGCGTTGGTGTTTGACTGTACGTACTACAATAGCGTTGTTATCCGATTGCTGACTGTACATTGTTGGCGGGATGCCAGAAGCGAGAGTGAAGCCTTACTAAGTTGATCTCGGTCAATAAAAACCGACCGAGTCCGAGTCGGACTCGCGCACAAAGAGTTCCGTACCATTACGCAAAAAACCGGCAACAAAATCACGTTTGTTTTATGGGAGACCCACTTAAATATTATACTGTGTTTTTAGTATTTGTTGTTATAGCGGCAACAAAAATACATCATCTGTGAAAATTTCAACTGTCTAGCTATCACGGTTCATGAGATACAGCCTGGTGACGACGGACGGACAGACAAACAGACAGACAGACAGACAGGGAGTCTTAGTAATAGGGTCCCGTTTTTACCCTTTGGATACGGAACCCTAAAAACTAAGTATATCGTAAGGACGCTACCAACTCTTGGGACACGAACGTCGTTTAGAATCTTTATGAATTTGTCCTTCTTATTTTGTTTACGTTATCATTATTTATCAAAATCGGTTGATCCATTAAAATTGTAGATTTTTTATCGACCTCGTTTTACCTCGGTTTCTAGGGACAAAATGACAAAACTTGAGGTAGTTCGGTTTTTTTTTAATTTGGTCTACTATCAACAATAAGTGCAAAGCTGCTTGCTTCAATCTAAAAGTGCAGCTTTTTATCATAAAGTATAGTTAGTTAGTTATGCTGGGCATTTTCCGCAAATCGACATCCACTGTGGTTTTTGAACTATCAAGAGAGCCCTTACCAGCTAAGAATAAGAATAAGAATAAAGATCATTTATTTTCAGCTAAGGGTTACAGACATTCCAGGGGTCTCCGCACTAGGCAGTGCCTGTATCGCTGTATTATAATTTAAATATCAGACAATTAAAAACTATCACAGCTGGTGTGATGAAAAGTAATAAATGCCTCACATGGCATGTGACTGAGGCATTATTTACTGCCCGAGATGTATACCTAAGTACCGTAAACCGGGGTTACTTTGATCAATTTTAGAGTTTGGCATATTTTACGTGAAACGTAACGCTACTCTAACCGCACCAGCTGCACGAAACCTAGCAAAGTCTTCAGGTTGCTAATTAATTCCTTATAAAGAGTATCGGCCTGATTCTAATTTTAAGATACGTCAGAAATTACATCTAGATCCGATCCATATCGTATCGAGAACTAGTTTTTGACGTATATTAAAATTAGAATCACTATAGTTGGTATGACTATAGTTCGTTTTTTTAGCATTAGAAAAAAAGGTAAACAATCTTGACGTCTTTTTATTAAAAATATCGAAAAACGCTTTAAAAAAAATTGTTTATATAACTTATGAAAGCAAAAGAATGTAAAAGATCGTATATATATATTTTTTTTTATACCACGTCGGTGGCAATCAAGCATACGGCCCGCCTGATGGTAAGCAGTTACCGTAGCCTATGGACGCCTGCAACACCGGAGATATTACACGCGCGTTGCCGACCCTAACACTCCTCTCCCTCGTTGAGCTCTGGCAACCTTACTTACCGGCAGGAACACAACACTATGAGTAGGGTCTAGTGTTATTTGGCTGCGGTTTATATGATTTATAACATATTTGCTATGAGTTATTTTTCAAAAGTGTTTTTTAATAAAAAGACACATCAAAATCGCTTACCTTCTTTCTAATGCTAAAAAAACGAACTATAATCTGTCTGTCAAACAGAACTCTAATACCAGTCAAGAATACCAAGGGCCTGACACTCTTTGATAGAGAAAGATAGTCTTATTGCGATTTCTATAAGAGGAAAGAGAAAATAGTGCCATGCTGTGTCCTTATCACCGACCGGGTGGCGTCATAGATAGTAGGCGATGGCAAAACACCGAAATTTATAAGAGTGAAAAAGAAAAAATCCTATGCTGCCTAAATTTTATATGAATATTCTTTCTCTTACCCCCGGTCGCTCGGTGGCGCGTCTATAACTACTTGTATATACTATGTCTATGTCTAATACGGACTCTACTGTCAATGATGACATGGAGACTATATAAAGGAGCCAAATCTCTATGTATGAAAAGTGTCCATCAAAAAACAGTAATTAGGCGGCGCCACCATACACCGAAATACTACCAAAAACAACCTACGTAATTTGGTCGGGTTATTTGTTGCCTTATATGGTTCATGTTATACTCATGTCCCAGAGCCTAACTAGCGCCACCGGAGAAATTAGGAACTATTATTTAAAGCTGAAAGCGGTCACTTTTGCAACAATTCTGCCATAAGAGATTGGCATCCTTTCTATACCATCCATAAATGATGACCTATATTTTGTCTTTTAAAACAGAAAGATCAAGTCCATTAAAAAAAAGTTTCATGCACACAACGACATTTCAGTTTCGCCGCGTCAAATGCAGCTGACTGTCCTGAATAGTTGGCGTGTCGCCAAGTAGTGAGAGTGCGGTTTCTTCGGTTAACCGAAACTTTGATATCGAGTGTGCCAACTAGCTTTTGGTTTTAGTATGAGCTAGAAGGGCCTGACACTCTTTGATAGAGAAAGATAGTCTTATTGCGATTTCTATAGGAGGAAAGAGAAAATAGTGCCATGCTTTGTCCTTATCACCGACCGGGCATTTTTTCATGGTCGGGTTATGGCATAGCAAGGAGGCGATGGCGAAATACCGAAATTTATAAGAGTGAAAGAGAAAAAGGTTTATGCTGCCCTACATGAAACTGTCAATACATGAATATGTCTCTCTTACCCCTTCGCTCGGTTTCATGTATATAACTACTTGTATATACTATGTCTATGATGAGCTGGGATTTTTACCGATTATTAAAGTTAGTCTATTATTTATAGCATTAATATTTTCAATGTAACCTTAAGCCATTTTAGGAAGGAAATTTTGAATTTAAAAGGATTAATTTTGGCAAAAAACATCATTTTTCTATTTCTTATATTTAAGAGTTTATAGAAATAATTTTGTTAGTTTATGTTATAGGGCATCATTTCACTTAAATAAGGTAATAAAAGTAATTCAAAAATTGTTGATATTTACAATTGAAATACTTAATAATAAAATATCATTGTGTTACATTAACTAATATTAATAAAATATTACCAATATAATAACATATTATTATTATAGCAACACGTTATTAACAAATCACCTTTTAAACACGTAAGTAAATAATCAATAAAGTTTAAAGTTACTTATAAATATTTATAAACTAACAGCCTTAAGGCCATAACCAAACAGCCACTCCCAAAAAATAAACTATCGCCGCACTAACCTCGTAAAAAATACTGGCCACTAAAAAATCTAATGCTCTCACGAATCATCAAACGAAAAAAAAGGTCATTGTCCCAGTCAAGTCAGTTTGGCAGGCCCCGCCTCGCGCGCGATTGGACGGTTTCGAAATTCGAACAAAACCCCAACCTAGTTCCGCCTTCTAAAATGTTTTTAACGAACGGGCCAAAATGGCCGACGCTCTATTTGTTTATGCTAGCTCATTGTTGCGATTGGGTTTTTAAATTGGAATTTTAATATCGATGTGTTTTTTTTTATTGCGTGCTGGGTTTAGTGGGGCGTTGGGCGAAATATGAACTTTTAATCTGTGATTAAAATGCTTATGGATCAAGCCCTAATTATATTTCTGTTTGTATTTTTAACTATACGAATATAGGTATATAGTACCTACAAATATATAGGTACAGTCTAATAAACAGATACATTTAATTTTTTTTTTAATACAGCATTTTTTATGAATGTATTTAGCCCCTAATTTTTTTCTACGTTTGATTTCTTCTGTTAATATTTTTTTGTTTTAGGTAATCGGTAACAGATTAATTTAATACCTACGTGTGGAACTTAAAATAAGTGTCGGAAACATTAATATACCAGCCAATTTAGAACTTAGAGTACCTACCTAATTTAAAGGACGAATTAGAGTGTCAGATAAGATGCGAACGCGCACCTCTGGAGTCGCAGGCGTCCATAGGCTACGGGGACTGCTTGCAATCAGGCGGGCCGTCTGCTTGTTTGCTACCGATGTGGTATAAAAAATCATTATAGGGAATCTGCGTAAGCATATGCGGTGCTTTATCAGAAAAAAAAATCTACTACTTTAAGTGTTGTGTGACACTAAAAGCTCATTCAATCGTTAAAGCTGTATACAGGCTGTATTGTAGTATCACTTGGCACTTGTTGCTGTACAAAAGTATCTGTCAACTCCATTTTAAAATTATGTCTTATGGTGTAATTTTACTCCTATAAGTATAGTAGCTGTATAAGTTCTGTCTAGAAGGGTAAGTATTATAATAAAACTAAAAGAATAAATGACAGCTGTAGAGTACAGCTTCTTTCTGTATTACTGACAGAGTCGCTTCAAGCTATTTTTTTGGCATAATTTTACACGAGCTCGTGTTAAAAAATTGCCCAAATTTACTTAAATTGTATTTTTTTATTATTTGTGTTTTCTCGTGTATCTTTGTATTTTTTATTTGCTTTGTAGTTCGCAGTGCCTTAGTAGTAATACTGTAATGCTGTGTAACTAATTTGAATAATAAAATAAATAAATAAATAAAATAAACGAAGTATACTTAGGTAGTAGTTTTATGATTTCTGACAATGTTTATTATGAATCTGTTAGGCTTCCATTAATTACATAGTACAGCTACTAGGATTATAATACTCTCCAAGTATTCTGTAGGCTGTTTAAAAATTGTCTCCATTTTACAATGAATAAAAACATATTTGAATATATAACTGAAGAAATACTTGCAAACATTTCGCAAAAACTAAAGCCAGCTAAGATAAATTGACTTTACCTCAGATTTTTTATTTATATTCTAACCTTAAAAACAATCCCTAATGGTAAATGGTTAATATTGTATAAAAGAATATTATCTATTGTAGTGTTCATATTATTTGGCCATGACAAAGAAAAACGAATAGGTATTTCGTCACAACAACTAGTCAAATCAGTTTTTTTTCGAACTGTCAAAACGATTTTGCTACTATGGAATTTATATGAAACACTAGCATGTGACGTCACGATCAAATTACCTCCTCTTTATAGTTTTATACGGGTCTTAAAATAGAAATTATGTCTAAAAATAACGTTTCTCTATTAATCTTCTGGTGATTTATTTCATGCATGGTGTGGAATCATTTATTTTAAATATTTATTTGTATAGTTAAATGCCCTATTGTGTCGAAAAAATGTTCCTCAGCGTTCGACATTGTTTTCGACCACAATAGTGAGTTTTCGTGAGTTTGTTTCGCTGTTTTTTCGTCTGATAAATTTCATGTGGGTAGTTTCGTAACTTTTTGCCTCCATTGTGAAATGTTGGCGCGAAAATGTTTTACTTGTTACTGCAAATGGGAAAAATGAAGCGAATTTCAACAGTATATTTCTATTTACGGTAGAACACCGCCGAAATGTTTGACTTACTTTGAACAAAAATGATACAAAATTAATAGTCCTCTTAGACAATTTTAGAGGAACGCAAAAAAGGTTTTCCTAATTACTGGATTATGTAGCACCTAAAGTAATTTTAAAATTAATAATAAAAAAAAAAATTGCCTTTAAATTTGTCCATGAATGTAGATCTAAAAATAGCCCAGAAAATAGTTATTTGTTATATAAGGGTACAAAGTCGTATTTCACCCGCGAGTGTGAAATTGTAACACGAGCAAGCGAAAGGATTCTATAGTTGAAGTTCTAAAATAGAATCCTGAGCGTAGCGAGTGTTTCAACACACGAGAAGTATTTATATTCTCGTATTAATACATTTGCACCCGTGTGTAACACAAAACTTTTCATTTCACTAATATACTTATAGCGAGGAAAGTGCAACATGCAAAAACAGCTCAAAAAAAATTAGTCTTTATTTGTACACATTACAATCATCATCAGGTTAATTATAAATTTAAATTAAATTAAATAATCATTTATTTCAGGCATCAAGGTATTTATTATAATCATCATCAATATAGTATAACATGTAAAAATGTTGTTGACAATTTTGATATTTTTGACTATGCGTATTAAAATTTCATCGAATTAACTTGTGCGTCATCATTATAAGAAAACAAAAGCTACTTAAACACGCTCCAAGGTCAAATTACTTTACCCACTAGTGGGTAAAATGCGTTTTTACCCGCTTGTTTTAAAGAATAAAAGGGCTTTCCTAGCTAGCGAGGGGAAAATATATTTTTATCCACAAAATATGTCAAAGCATAATTAAAATTGTTTATCACTTTTGAAATTATCTTTTGTACAAAATTTCGAGTAGGTCACAATGGGTATGAAAAGCAGTCCAAAAATTATCTAAAATTTATTTTAAGTTTTTTGCGTAAAATAAACATACTTAGGTATTTATTTATCTTTAAGGTACCTTATAATTACCTTAAAAAAACAAAAAAGAATATCCATTAACAAAGTTGTTGAGATACTCCATTGTACCCCAAGCCTAACCTGTCGAATACGCAATTTACTTAAAACGCTTCAATTAGGTAAAGGCGAGGTCACACAGAGTGCAAACAGAGGTGCGACGCGTGGAACGATGAACACACAATACACATTATGGATACAGTTTAAAATTTAAAGTTTAAAAAGAAAACCGATCTGCGCGTTAACGGGAGTTAGGTCGTAGGTTCTCTGTAAACAAACCGCCTTGATGCATCAATGTCATATTTATCTCTGAAAACATGACAAGAAACTGTTAAAGCCATAGTATGTATAAGTTACTCTATGGTTTACTAAAAGGGCTAGTGCTACACTCTGGTGGCAGAACATTGCAGTAATACCCCCTAATCCCTATTATAGGTCTGTTAATACAGATTAAAAATTAGGTTTTCAGGTGTTCTCCAAATGACCCGTGCAATTAGTTTATTGGTGACCAAAATAGCATAAAAAATAATATTCCCCAGATTGTATGGAAAAATTGTTAAATACAGTCTCTACTATGGCATTTTTTAGAATACAACTGGGTTTAATAAAAAAGGTGTATAAAAATCTAACACACATTGTAACACTGAATGTCATTAACAAGCACAACAACACATGCACTTTATTCTTTCAGCGCTAAAATATTTGTGTGCATAGATTGGCCACGCCCCCAATTACGTTAAAAGCATCGGGCGCAGTATGTCACCGGCTTTATTGATCACTGTATGTAAATGTGTATCACCGTGCTAATGTTTATTCGATTTTATTTTATACGAGTGTCAAAAAAGGAGTAGGGTAAACTCGCATTAATTGGTGACACGCCTAATTCGGTGATACAAGTTTTGAAGCATGACACCCAGGAAAGCTATTGAATTAGGGCCTTTTACCTCACGGCTTCACGGCTTCGGCGGCTTTGCCATGATTCACTAGCTTTCCTCGGTGTCATGCTTCAAAACTTGTATCACTGAATTAGGCGTGTCACCAAATGTGGTATTTTCTATAAAAAGGGACCTTATTGTCGATGGCGCTTACGCCATTATTAACGATGCTCCGATATAAATACAATGCCGCGCGACGTTGTGCGGCGTAAGCGCCATCGACAATAAGATCCCTTTTCATAGAAAATGCCCCAAATAATGCGATTTTACCCTATAGTGTTTTTACGGTTCGTGTTGTTTGTGGGTTGTGGGTAAGTAAGTTTCTTTAATTCACAACAACTATTTGTATCATGTGTTTTTTTTTTAAATCTTTATTAAAGGGCTTTTTCGAGTGAACGAATATATCGAACGAATTAATCGGTCCTCGCTTGAAATACGGGCGGCTGCTAATTACATCACACGTTTAGGGGGAGGGAGGGGGTTAAGAAAATGTGACATATTGTGACAAGGGGGAGGGGGAGTCACAAACTTTGTGACGTCACTTTAACTTCATCAGTATAACCGAAATTTTATTTTTATTATTATACGCTGTACAGTTAAATAATCGTTTTTATTCATTTGATTTTCTTTGCTAAACGGTTTTGTGTTATAAAATTAGTAATACATCATCATCATTCGCTTGCCCTTGTCCCATTCACTTGGGGTCGGCGCAGCATGTCTTTTTCTTCCATACATCTCTGTCACCCGTCATCTCATCATTCACTTGCGTTAGTTTCATATCATCTTTCACACAGTCCATCCACCTTTTCCTCGGTTTTCCTCTCCTCGTACTTCCCTCCACATTCATTCTTAATACCTTTCTTGTCACATGACTTTCATCCCTCCGCATCACATGCCCGTACCATGCTAGGCGATTTGCCCTTACTTTTTCTGTTATGGGTGCAACTTTCAGGCTTCCTCTTATATACTCATTCCTTATCCTATCCATTCTCGTCACGCCACACATCCACCTTAACATTCTCATCTCCGCTACATGCAATCTCTTTTCATCCCTCACCTTTAGGGCCCAACACTCTGATCCATACATGACGACAAGTCTTATGATCGTTTTATAAATTTTACCCTTCAACCGAAGGGGCATACGGGCGTCACAAATGGTTCCCGTAACCTGTCGCCATTTCATCCATCCTGTGCTAATCCGGTTTTTCACGTCACGGTCAATATCGCCATCGCACTGTAGGAGCGAACCGAGGTACTTGAAGTCGGAAATTAAAATTAGTAATACATACTTTTATGAATAATATTTTGATAAAATATTAATAATACCTAATTCGATTTATTGATTTCGTTGGAAATTGGAAACAAAATTGCCAAAAAGGAGGTCAAAAAAACCTAGAAATTCGTGTGACTAGAATGGATGACCCCTATGTAAGAGACCCCATTCTATATTTTTTTTAAATCTTTTATGACGAATCTGAGTTAAATTTGTCTTGGCAGGTGCATTCAGCCGTATGACTTGGGTCTTTTACTTACAATTTTTCTTGCGTTATCGACAAACCTTTTAAGTTGCAATAACATTATTAAAATAATCTTATCAATTAATACATGACATAAAAATCGCAAAAATATGCACTTTACCACGAATGTAAGCTATGAAAATGAGTTACATTCTTGTAAATTTCCAAACTGACCTACTTTCATTGCTCTTTATTGCACAAATGTACAGTCGCCATTAGATATATCGGAGCGGCCGAGGTGCTCAAAAATATCTGAACACGCACTTCACTCTAACGCCTTGACAATAGAGGCGTGTTCAGATATTTGTGAGCACCGTGGCCGCTCCGATATATCTGATGGCCACTGTACATGTCTCCATTTCTGGGGGCTTGAGTTATCCTCATGGGCTCATTTTATACAAAAAAAGTTTTTTTTTTTCATGCTATTTATTCTCAGAATCATAATAGTGTTAGCTTCATGACGTATTGGTTTACTGTAATATTATGTAAACGTATTTATAAAATAAATTAATAAATAAGAAAAAATAATTCCCTTTTTTTCCTAATTAGGATTAAAAAACTTTGTGATTTTGTGTAGAACAAAGTAACATTTTATAAAATGAAGAAATGCGTCTATAAAATGCTTTCTAAGTTTACAAACATTTGTTTGTAAATCACTCAACTTCACCACAAAAAAAAGAAAAAAAAAGCAAGTTGAGTGCGTGCAGTTTTCCCTCTTAATTTCGTCATTACGTTGGTACAGAAATGGCGGCCATTTTCCATCGTTTTTGTCGGAGGCCATTTGACGTGAGAAAAGAATTGGACACAGACTATTTGAGCAATCATAATAATCATAGATAATAGTTTGTTATGATGGATGATTTTTACCCAATTGATGGGGGAAATTGTTTTTTTCTTTCTGGAAAGAAAAAAAAACTGAGTAATTTTTATAAAAAGGCGAGAAATTCAAAAACTATTTGAAAGATCGATTCTTCGCGTCTACCTACTTTCCGTTGATTTGCTAAATTTAGCTACTTTCCGTTGATTTGCTAAGTCCCACTTTTTCGCTTGCCATAAGGACGCTTTTACAGGTTATTCGTATAAAGATTCAAGCAAATCTCGTCCTTATGGTAAGCGAAAAAGACCTTTGACTATAATAGACTTCGAGACAATCAAGATCATGACAGACTTAGAACGATTTGATTGCCCTTAATTAAATGTTTAAAAATAGTTATGTACATAAGGAATTAATAATATTTAACAAAAACGCGACTATCAAATAATAAAAAAGGCTAGCACCTTTTTTTTTATAAGTAGAACATTAAACTCAATACTGAACAAAAAACTATGATTTTACATAATTATATTTTCTAAGACGTTAATTTATTAAAAAAAATGTTAGTATGCTATTATGCCCTCATTAGTAAAAATAATTTAAATAATGAATACGCATTTTTATGCCATTGACTTGTTATCACCTTCGCAAATGGCTTTCATAGCTAATAAATGTCCACGAGAAACCGTCACAATCACAAGGATCCGCAGAACCCAGTTTCGCTTTACAGACTTTTTGCGTGCGTAAAGCATGTTAACACGTTCACACAACCACGCCCCTGTGTGCGTGTGACGCACGCACACATTCACGCCCGAAGGACACGCGGCAATGTCGATGACCTCTGTTTTTTGCGAGCACGCAGCCGCACTGAGTACTCTGCCCATCGTGCATTGGTCCCTTCCTTTTTATTATTTTTTAGTCAAAGATCGTTCACCGACAGTCTGATATCTCTTTTTGTTCCCAAAGATCGTCTTTTTTCAACAGATACTTTGATGTGAACTGTTTTTTTTTAAATGTTAAAGCAAGGTTACTCATTGGTATTTCGATATAATTCAAGGTTTTTTTCATTGGTAATTTAATTGGTTTTGTTGAATTATTCTTACACGTGTCCGTATAAGTAATTGAGTTTTTTTGAACTTTGCCCTAATTGCGATTGAATAAGCATAATTTTAACTTTAAATACCTTTTGAATAATTCACGTTAGTAACAATACATAGCACTAGTACAAATTATCCTTGCTAATAATATTATTAATCTATTACTAATGCAAAAGTAACGGTGTCTGTCTGTTACTTCCTCAAACTGCTGACCCGATTTAGATGAAATTTGGTACTGATATATGTAGTTAGCTGTCCTAACATCTTGTTAGGACACCTAACTACATATATCCTATATACGAAACGACAACTTTTTCCTTAACATCCTGGAAGGAAAAACTGAAAAGACGAGAGGCAGTGGAAAGCCTAGAATCACATATCTGAGCCAAGTAAAAGAGAATGCATCGTACGAGCAAATCAAAAGACTGGCTCAGGAAAGAAAGGACTGGCAATTACTCCACCGACAAGAGCAAAGCTCTTAAGTAATGATGATGATGATGATATGTAGTTAGAGTCCCGGGAAGGACGTGGAAAAGTTTTTATCACGCAAACATCATTCTACGTAGACAAAGTCGAGGGCAGCAGCTAGTACTATAGTACTATTATATTTTTATACCGTCATAAATTTGCAGCAGTTAATCTATGGACATATTGCTTCTCATTAACAACATGTTATGGCTCTTCCACACGATGGCCCAGCGCTGGACCAGCGAGATGGCCATGCGATGGTTAAGCACACCCACTATGGAATAGGCCACGTGTAGATGCGTATGAGCATCGCTGGCCCACTTTGATATGTGAACAAAAAACCGACACCGTGGCCATCCCATCGCCATCCCGCAGCGCCATTAGCCATCCGACACCACTACCCTCTACATGCTGGTCCATCTTAGAGGAACCATTACACGTAAGAGTTTAGTTGAGGGCATTAAAACTACAGTTCGCTACGATTAAGATTATACAGCTACTAGTTACAAGACTAGTATAACCGGTGTTTTTATTCTGAATCGTTAGGTTTTATTACTTTATTCTGATGGACATAAAGCTAGTGTTAGGATTTATGTGTCTTGTAAATTATTTTACTAGATAAATGTAATCTTGATACTTCTTTTATTCTGTATAAATCTAATATCTTGTTCCCTAATTTGTTTCATAAATACTTATAACTTCTATTATTAACGAGTACAGAAATAACTTTAAAGGATTTTAAAAAGCACCTTATGTAAAGAGAGGTATACCTTTGCCCAGCGGTGGGGCATTAGATGTTTGTATAAATAAGTTAATAACCTCATATTAATGTATGATTTTCCATGATATCATTCAACAAAGTTATTTAAATTACATATGAGTAATATAACAGGATATTTATATAATTTTTATTGCGATAAAGTAACACTTCAAACTAAATGCGAATGCACTGGTTTCCTTTGTTTTTCTAAAATGATATACCTACCTTAAATGCTTATTTTTTATTTAATTTTAACGGTACAGCTATCATAGCAGTTGCCCAATGTGATAGTGTAGCAAATATCAACCTAGAGTATACTATTAATTCTAAGATGAATAACACAATACACAAAAAAGTGACTTTAATGAAGTAATTCTAAGAACAATAGAACACATCAATCCGGGTAGTAACTTATAATTTTACTGAAATCGAAAAGTAAATCCAATAAATCTAATAAATTTCAAATAGGTAAACTGCAACTATGTAACTTTACTAATATAAGTATTATATATTACCTAATGTTTGCTTATTAATACTAGCTAAATTGTTTAAATGCACTTTATGAACCATTTAACGATACCTAACTTATTCTGTCTATTAATAAATATGTATGTATGATCTAAAAACACAATGCAGCAGTTTTTCGTTCCTTGGTCACGTCTATGTGCCATTAAAATTAAACAATGTATTAAATACGCCGATATTTAGCTACATTAGCTTTTTTATACCTGTTATTTAAACACATTATGTTCATTACTCTGCGTTTTACTTGAAGTTTAATTAAATTAATAAATACCTATAAATAATAGCCTTTTCTCAATTTCTTGATTATTAACTTTGTTAGGACCTACATATACAGTGATACGTTCGACTTATGTATATGATAAAGGTATGATGTATGTAAAATGTGTGCTTAGAATTTTCTTTCTGTATATGTATAGGTACATATAATAAACATCTATCACCTATGTGTTTACAAACAAACAAAACAAAATGAAATAATTTATAAAAATCCCAACAGCCAATTCACTACAGCCTCATTATACTATTACCCAACCTAGCCCAACATTCGGCACCCTACCTAACCTACCCCAACTTGTCTGTACCGTCTTAACTGGCTGAATACAAACCTTATGGCAACGAGATAGGGTTTATCAATCGTCAAATGTTTTGTTCGTACTCGGTCTGAAGACGTCTGTGTGCGTTACGTACGAACGTTCCTTTTTCGAATTTACCGAATTCGTTCTTTTTTAGTTTTAAAATGTGCCAGTTTGAATTTGTGTTATTTATTGGTTAGGTATTTATTAATTTTTATGAACGTTTGTATTGTTATTTGGCGTGTTTACGCATAAAATTATTCGAAGTCTTAGACTTCGTTGCCAAGTTGTAGCGTATAATATATTTGTTTGTAACCTTTATGTTAATGTGAGATTTATATTTGCTGGCTTGTACTAATGACTTGTGTTTACTGACTTATATGGGGACGAAGTCGCGGGCGGAGGCATAGTCATAGCTGCTCTATTTAAAAGTTACTCGAATAGTCGTCTTCGCCTCGAAATTTATGAAATATAGCAAATATAACAACAATTAGGTGTCTGAACTCAACTCATATTACGGTTATTTTTGATTTACCGTTTGTAGAGCCGTTATTTTCTCACACATTTTAACTCAACTGTCAACCTTAGAAAAATCTAAATTCAATTCAAATTCACTCCAAATTACATATACCTAACCAACACACCAATAAAGAACCTAAAAACAATCGCTTATAAATACACTGTCCCCTCCTACCGTGTCTGTGTGCGTACCGACCCATATTGCGCGCCGCTGTGTGCGTGCCCCACATAAATACAAATACAGATTAAGGGGACGTGCAGATTTTGGGGTAGGTTAAGATTTGAGAAAGTCACCGTTTAAATGAGAATGAAAGCGTTAAGGGTGTTAACAATGAATGATTTAAATGACTGTAAGAATTTTAAAGACAATGGAGGGTTACGGTGAAGTTAAATAGAGTATAAGGATAAAAAAAATGAAAAAAATGTTGGGTAACGCTGCGTCTTACGTAAGCGATAAACTCGCAAACGCGAAGCGGCGCGGCGCGGCGAGACCACGGCGTTCGCGTTCGCAACGAGATCGCCCACGTAGGACACTCCTATAGGTATCAAAGGATTGATTCACCCCGCGCCGCATCGCTTCGCTTCGCGTTCGCGTGTTGTTCGCCTACGTAGTACGCTGCGTAAGAAGGTTCAGAGATATTATTTAGCATGAACTTTAATTTATGGCTATATCATAATACAAATAGCCTATCAAAATTGATAAGCAATTAATTTTAGTAATAAAAGTTTTAATGTATCGAGTTTTTTTAATTTAAAATGACATTACGTAGGTAGGTACTAATATTAAAATGGGTTTTAATACATTTAGATTTATTGAAATCAAAGTTATGATGGTATAAGTTATGATGGTGGAATGACATATTTATAAAAAAATACTTTTAAAACCTTGTTCAAATTAAACACGTTGTACAAATTAAATCAAAAATAATTTATTTCCTTTCATCCACGACCTAAAGATTAACAGATTAGTGATAGGTATTCTTGAAAGCCGTAAATACATGACTGACATTATGAATCAATGAATTATGATTTTATGATATATAGAAAGTTATTGCTCTTATTGGTATATAATCCTATCGTTGCCTTGCCAACAATTGAGTCAATTTTAAGTCCTAATATCAGCCTACACATTCGAAAAGCCTTGTTATTTACAGTAGCTACTGAATTACATAGTAGCGTCCGTCTAAGCTAACTTTGCATTGCACCGACATGAAAAAAACACAGTGCGGGAGTGTCATTATATTTTCATAGCAATTTGACAATCATCATGACATCGTTAGGTACACTGTAGCTTGGTGCTTCTCTATGAATTTTCAAAACAAAAATTCTGATGTAAAAAATAACAGCGCAATAACCCGACGGGTCCTTAACGTCAAAATCCGTATGCGTACACTACTTATGTGTGCGTGCCTTCTTCGCTCGGAATTTCAAGTTTGGAATCGGAATGAATGACGTCAGGTTACTGACCTATCGCAAGAGGTTTTTTAAATTTAGAACTTTTTCTTTTGATCCGTTGTGGTAGGTCGATGTTTTTTTACTTGTTTTCAGTTTGAGTTCTGGAGGGAAGTTTTATAAGGTTTTTATGAGTATTTTAGCCTCTATTGTGTTTGTTTGAATGAATTTGAATTTCGAATGGTTTGGGTTAGGTCAGGTTTCAAAAAACGTATGTTATATGATTGTTATGTTATATAATATTGTCTCGTATACTAATGTACATAAACGTGTGATGACTGATGAGAATGTACAGTCGGGAAAATTAATAGCTTAGCATCTCTGCATCTGCATACAAGTATAAATTCTGGTTGCTCAGGTAATGCTGGTTTTGCTGAGTGTACATTATTTTAAATGCATTCTTTAGATGTTTTATGCTATTTTGCATTTTAACTGTGCCGTTAAATAAAAGAATAAATGTAGCTGATTATATTTTTTCGCTGATTGCATAATACTGTTCATTATAGATTTGATTATTGCCTAAAAGTACTTACCTACAAAAGATATTAGATTTCAATGGCGTTGGCAACTGTCAAAGGTTTGCATGCATAGCTTGCCCCTTTTTAGGGTTCCGTACCTCAAAAGGAATAAACGGAACCCTTATAGGATCACTCGTGCGTCTTTCTGTCTGTCCGTCTGTCACAGCCTATTTTCTCCAAAACGACTGGACCAATTAAGTTGAAATTCGGTACACGTATGTAAATTTGTGACCCGAAGACGAACAATGTAACGTAAACAAATTAATTTTAAACAGGGGGCCACTTTTGGGGGGTAAATGAGAAAATTAAAAAATGAAGTTTTTCAAATACCTACTAATGATTACATATCAAATGAAAGAGCTCATTTTGAGGATCGAAACTACTGGGTCTACAATTTTGAAAAAAATACACAAAATAGTTCTTTACCCATAGATGACAGGAAAACCTATTAGAAATCTGTAGTCAAGCGTGAGTCGGACTTAATTACTTAGTTTTTATGCGACCCCTACGGGTTTTTAAAGACATTTTACTCACGTAACTCTCGTTTCACAAAAAATACACATTGTTAAAAATTGTGTTAAACCTTGGAACGAGAGACCGACTCGCACTTAGCCGGTTTTTCTATGAGATTTGGCTTAAAGGGCTGGCATCCAGGGCATAAAATTCCATTAAAGAAACTAAAATTTGACACAATTCTAGGGATTGACAGGTCAAGCTATGCTTTTAAGCTAACATGTATGTGTTAGACAAGACAAGACTCTCCCTTCAGTATATTTCTTTAGAAAAAGGAGAGGATATTATTAATATTAAAAAGTAAAAAATCAACTTCCGGTTATTAAAAAAAAGCTTTTTCCTACAGGGTTCCGTAGCTTCCCCATCGTGCGAGCGAGACGGACGATGATGCGTTAGTGCGTGCGCTAGAGAGGGACAGATGCGGGGCGATGACCTCTAAAACAAATCGTAGGGAGGGTTCGAATCTTGGAGCGTCAGAAGATTAAGTCATTAACTATAATTATTAGAGATGTGCCGAATATGGACTTTGCCGAATACGAATATTCGGTTCAGCTCATACCGAACCGAATATTGGGCCGAATATTCGGTTGGGCTAACACTGCCTAAAACCCTTTTTTTGGGATTAGCATATGAAAATATCTGACTTTTGAAAAATATATTAAAGTAAGTAATTAGTTACTGGGGGAATTTTTTATCTGTTCGACAGGTTTTAATTAATATACAACTTAAAATTAAAATACAATTTTAAAATTAGTATTTTAATGTCAACCTCCCTCAAGTGATTGATAGCATCAACCTTATTTTTAGGTGGCAGTGGTGACTTTAATTCAAAATAGGGTCCAACGACTGTTACTTAAAGCCAATCTTCAGGTAATTGTTCCATTAGAATTGTAATTAAATTACATAAATATACAATCGATAAATGACATAAAAAACACCAAAATTGCAAAAAAATACAACTAAAAATACAAAACCACACACACGCGAATAAAACTCAGCTGAGAAATATAAAAAAAAATACAAAAGATGAAATAAAACATAAGATTGTAAAAGTATAAGTACCTGCATAAAAATAAAACAAGTATTGTCTTCGGTTACCGCGATAGTTACTCATGAAGTAAAACTATGAAAACGGATTACATCGCGTATATTGAATTTATAATACAAAAAAAAAACAATATACGCGATGTAATCCGCTTTCATAGATGATAAAACAAGTACATAAAATAAATATTAAATATATTAAACCGGGTCACTCACGTTTATAAAGTCGATGATTGCTCGACACGTCTGCGTCGGGCCACCAACGCGAGCGCTCCTTGAAAATGCTCCTCGTTATGGAGCGAAACATGTCGAGCAATCATCGACTTTATTGTGAGTGACCTGGTTTAATATATTTAATATTTATTTTACTTGTTTTATTTTTATGGTTTAATATATTTAATATGTCAGTGCCTCACGTAAGTTTAAATCTAACTTTCATTTCATTCCTTTTCATTTATTTCGTTGTAAAGTAATGTGCATACTCGTAGTAAATCAAGCTGTTATTCAATAAAATACAAGTCAGACCATGACACCCTGTAAGGGCAAACAACATTAACTTAAAAACTAGACTATACAGTCTTCCCATTAAAAAAAAAAAAAAAAAAAAACCAAAGTTATTTCAGGCAAAAAGTACATTCGTACACCCATATCAAGATACAATTTAAAAGTTAAAGCGCCAACAAACAACAAATAACAATTAATAATATATTACAAAAAAAAATGTTTATACTAACCCTACTGATCTAGCGCACCCTAGGTCCTAGGTTGGCTTGAGCTAGGCTAAATGCCTAAAGCCCTTCGTACAATGGCATGTTCGGGGCCTAAAAATGTAGAAAATTTATAATAGACATTGAGTAATACAGTAGCCTAATTAAAATTTCCTCCCTTTTCACTTAGAAATGCATCAAGTTGAATCGAAAGCCAAGTGTTTTTAGAGTTCCGTACCCAAAGGGTAAAAACGGGACCCTAATTCTAAGACTCCTCTGTCTGTCAGTCCGTCTGTCTGCCACCAGGCTGTATCTCATGAACCGTAATAGCTAGTTGAAAATTTCACAGATGATGTATTTCTGTTGCCGCTATAACAACAAATACCAAAAACAGAATAAAATAAATATTTATGTGGGGCTCCCATACAACAAACGTGACTTTTTTGCCGTTTTTGTGCGTGGTAAGTAAGTCCGACTCGCAACTGGCCAGTTTTTTGGTTTTTTATTTTATACAGGATGTTTTTTTCTTCCAACCCTTAGCCATATTTAGAGTGATGACATAGGTCATACTGAGTAACTATTACTATGGGACTATTTAACCCCAAAATCACAATAAAAAAATTGTTTTATACATTTTGGCAGATCAGAGGGCCTAACTAAGTACCTATACAAGATGGCAGTTGTTGATAGAAAACGGCATTCGAAACTTCAATAATGTATGTATAGTCACGTGACTTCGGAGCATCTGTCAAGCCCATAGACATAGTATATACAAGTAGTTATAGACGCGCCACCGATCGACCCGGGGTAAGAGAAAGATTCATTTAAAATTTGGGCAGCATAGGATTTTTTTCTCTTACACTTATAAATTTTGGTATTTCGCCATCGCCTCCTACCTATGATGCCATCCGGTCGGTGATAAGGACAAAACATGACACTATTTTCTCTTTCCTCTTACAGGAATCGCAATAAAACTATCTTTCTCTATCAAAGAGTGTCAGGCCCTTGGTCAACCAGATATTTTGTTTTGATCGTCGTTTGTTGTACGATTGTCGAAGTCGATGTTTTCTGTGGGACATTTTGATAACATCAAAGCGAACATGTCTATGACCCAATTATCAAAATGTCGGGCACCGTTACAAGTTCCATCATGTCCCGGAATCTGGAAAATACCGGATTGTACCGGATTTCGTGAATCCAGCGGCATCGCTGCGTGGCACGCGCGGTGGCGCTTAGACTTTTGTGTGGAATACTTGAAGTTGTAAGGGCGCTTATGCCGTTTTGGATATAACAATGACATGAGGTATATCTAGGTCTGAAATTAGTTTATATAGCTCCAGTTTATAAAAACAAACGTAATAGAGCAAAAACAAGTTTTGTATGAGAAACTTAAATTTGCTGTATTTTTGAACTATGGTATCTGAAACTATTGTAAGTACAAAGTTTCAGAGCAATCTAGCTAGTCGTTTTAAAATCAGAGCGAAACTACATTTGTATGGAGAACCGAGCTTGCTGGGGACCCTTAAATCCTTTTTAAAACGGTTTTCTTTTTAAGTTACAGTTTTAACTTTCCCGAATCATTCGCAAAGTTCCCAAGGTCATTTTATTCTGGTTTTACGAAAATTCTACTAAAAATCGTTGGTACAACTAGGGAATAGCAGGCAATTTGAGGTAACGAGGCAATTTAAATGCAACCTTGTGCCGGCGCGTTAGGACTGGTTTCCCTTTATGGCAACGCTCAATCGATTAGATTGAGCGTTGTGCATGAGCATAAGCTCTGTTTTTAGAGTTCCGTATCCAAAAGGTAAAAACGGTACCCTATTACTAAGACTCCGCTGTCCATCTGTCTTAGTAATAGGGTCCCGTTTTTACCCTTTGCGCACGGAACCCTAAATACCGGCCACGTGCTAGTCGGACTCGCGGACGAAGGGTTCCGTACCATTACGCAAAAAACGGCAAAAAAAAATCACGTTTGTTGTATGGGAGCCCCACTAAAATATTTAATTTATTCTGTTTTTAGTATTTGTTGTTATAGCGGCAACAGAAATACATCATCTGTGAAAATTTCAACTGTCTAGTTATCACGGTTCATGAGATACAGCCTGATGACAGACGGACAGAGGACAGACAGACAGCGAAGTCTTAGTAATAGGGTCCCGTTTTTACCCCTTGGGTACGGAACCCCAAAAACAGGGTTTTGATAAGAACAATGGGCCTGTTCGACCGTCCAAAATCGGAAATAGGATAGAAACGAATTTTTTTTACGATACGATACTGGTATGATGTAAGATTTATATTGTAATTACTAAGTAAGCTCAAGTTTTTTAGATTTGATTCAAAACTTAATACATTGTCAGCGCGAGCTACGCGCTACGAGCGTAGCTGATAGCAGGCTTTGACTTAGCTTACTTTGCCTGTTTTTTTAAACCTTGTAAATACCACGACCACGGGACCACGGGGACAACGCCTTCCTCGAAACGTCGGAGGTAAAGTTAAAACTTATTTTACGCGATTAAGTCCCGTCGTTGTAAATAATAATGAGTAAAAATCGTGAAAGTTTGAATCAGTGTCTTGTAAATAACGTTGGTATCTCAAATTACGCAGCCAACAGCAATCGAGTGCCAGTTGGGAATCTTGGGGACACTATGCATTGATAAACAGTAATATAAAACCAATTTTCAAAACCAAAAACCAATTTCAAAGTAATTAATTCCGTTATAAAAACCCAATTTCCATTTTCTTGGCGCTGCAGTCCGCCGGGGGTTCCTCAATCGATCGCGCCGCTTTGCAAAACAAAGGCCAAGTCCTGGAAAAAGTCCCAATTAGGTTTTTCTTTGCCTCCGCGCTGGAGGGAGTTGGGGTGGGGCCGCTGTGACAGCGGTGAGAGGGAAACCGGCTACTTCCTACAATTAACCGGTTTGTATGTACTTGGTTAATTACAGCTTATATTGTGCTTCAAATAATTTATTACATAAATTGAAGAGAAATATGATTAATCTTTATCCATCATCATCATCCATCATCATCACTCATAACAACCCCAGACTTGCAGGCGTACATAGGCTACTATGGTGACCGCTGACCATCAAGCGGGACGTATGCCACCGAGTTGGTATTAAAAAAATTAAAGAAATATGAAACAGATATTTCAAAAGCATTAAGAAACGGTTCTGGCTTTCTGTAGAAATTTAAGGTTCAGTGATTGGTGTAAGTACCTAACAAATGCTAACAATTTTGGTATACATACTTATACAGGCCCAAAATTACCTCGGGGACGGTTCTTGTTGATAGATGTAATATGCAGGTGAATTCTATAAATAGGTCAAAAGTAAGAACAGAGGAGACAATTTCTAACTTTTTACGTCATATTTTATTAACAATATGCCATTCACTGATTTCCTTTCATGTCCAGATGTAATTATGTGGAAAGCCATTTCAATGACAATCGATTCCATTTTTATCATTTATTCCATTTTTCTGATGCGTATACTTTTGACACGAAAATAAGCAAATTAACGCATTCACGACGAACGTTTTCGTAGCGCTACACGCGTAGCCGATTCTAGCGTTTTCCTGCTTTGAAGAGGACTCGAACAGAATGCCCGCCGAGCGGGTTTCTGGTAATGAATGTGTTAAATATCAGTTTCACGGTTCCCGCTGGTATTGGAGCCCCACCCGGACCCCAAAGAGTTTTATTGCTCTGTCCGAAGGAAGCAATTTCGTAGATCCGACTTTTAGCGAAAAAGTTCATTCTTCCTACACATCTACTCCTTAGTGTGTTTAGGGTTCACGTTTATACGAGTGTATATCTTATAACTTAAATTATAAAAGCTATATCTTGGTTGCTTTCTAACAGAGAAGTTAATAAGTAAATATATGGATAGATGGAATACTCTTTATTGGCACACCTCAGTAAAAGATACAGCTTAAAAATCAATTGTTTTTCTTTAAGCTGTGTCTTACCACCATCAACACCATCAAATATGGTCTTGTACCTAATCACTCACTATCTAATATGTTTTATTAGATCAGCTCACACACACATCAAACACAAAGACAAACAAACATCACACATCAAAGTTTATCAATTAAAAGTTATACACATAAAATTAGTGTTATTGGACATCATCATCATCACAGGCCTTTGCGTCTATTGCAGACAATTCATTGCTGTTTAGACAACGGGTTTGGTGACTGGAGGCCAATGCGTGAGCGGCACGACCTCCTACATTTTTGGCACAGATAGCTTATGCATGCATGTCATCATTTTAAATCGACCACCATGCCTGGGAAACCTTAGCTGAAGAGCTGAAGAGACTTAGTGTTGGGCAGGGGAGAAGGCAATGTGACCAAGCCTGGTTTAATGCGTTAGATAGCAGGTGTCGCAGAAAGCAAACCGGGACGGAAACCTCAGGTGGCATGAGCTTTCTCTACCAAAATGTGTCGGACATAAAACCGTAGTAATGGACACAAAGCACGGTGCTTAAATAGAAACAAAATACAACAAAATATTACAAATTTTAATTGTATTAGGAAATTATTACTCTTTAATATACCTACACTAATTAGTTTGAGAGATTAAAAAATGACGCTGATATTGAAGCCCAACCTTTTCCCCGAGTTTCATCCGAGATAAATTATTTTATGTCTCGTAAGTTTTTTTGTCGAACTTAGAAGTGGAAATATGATCCCGCTTAAAACTCTTAAAACGACACTACCTATTTTTTATTTTAAATCGACAACAACGCAAGTACAATTTTCGAGGGTCATAAGATATTTTTAAAACTATCGAGTTCAATAATCTACCTATTTAAGTAGGTATATGTAAAGAATCATTTTTTAGGGTTCCGTACCCAAAGGGTAAAAACGGGACTCTATTACTAAGACTCCGCTGTCCGTCTGTCCGTCTGTCACCAGGCTGTATCTCACGAACCGTGATAGCTAGACAGTTGAAATTTTCACAGATGATGTATTTCTGTTGCCGCTATAACAACAAATACTAAAACAGAATAATATAAATATTTAAATGGGGCTCCCATACAACAAACGTGATTTTTTTGCTGTTTTTTTTTTCGTAATGGTACGGAACCCTTCGTGCGCGAGTCCGACTCGCACTTGGCCGGTTTTTTACATATACTTAGATTCATATCACTTTTTGTAGTAAGAGAGAATGACAGGTAGGTAGACTTAAATATCTAAAACTGGCGCCCCACTTCACCCAAAACAGTTTTATAGCCGAGGCTGTCCGAAAGTCCCAAGTAATTTCGTAGGTCCGACTGTTAGCGGAAAAGTTCGCTCCCAAGGCGTTCGTACATTCTGATCTTTCTTAATTTGAGGCTGTTGGAAAGGAAATACGTTTCGTGCTAAGAACTTTAAGGAACTATGTATATTACTCGTACACTCATGCCATCGAGTTCGGCTTTTGTTCATTATGTTTTTCTTTTGTGTACTAATGTTGAAATAAATTTGTTATTTACTATACAAGAGCGAAAAATGGGTGTTCGCCGAAGGGAATGTTTTAAATTGACACAAGTTGCGAATTACCTATTCGCACGTGTATCGTACTACGTTTTACAGTACACATGGCCCTTTAAATTTTCAACTTTTAGCTTATAGCACCTGGTGTCATAATGTAACACCAGATGGACTGTAAAATATGTAACAAACTGAAGCTTAATCATATTTTGTATAGGAAAAAATTCAAACGTTCTATGTTTGATGACTTCGATGTTTTGTGTATTTATGATATGCAAAGGAATTTTTATCCTCCTATAATTTATTTTCTATGGTTAATTGGCTATTATATTAAATTATCATTTATTTCAGGCATAATACTCGTATAACCCATATAAATAAAATAAAAAATAAAAAAGCCTTTATTATTCCAATTCAGTTGATACATAACATGATATATTTTGTTATCAATAGTTTACCTTTAAAATATTTATGTGGTGTTCTAGCAAATAATATTGAATATAATTTATTATTTTAATTCACATTCGTGCAATTACATATTATAATTTTTCATTATTTATAAATTGTTCATTGAAATATTTAGATAAGAATAATTATTAATTACTTAGTGTTTTTTTTTTTTTTTTTTTTTAAATTTGAACACATTCTTTAGGTGTGGACCCCTCGGCGGGTAAAGGCCTCCTCCAGGCATTTCCAATTGTCTCTGTTAGACGCTATTTCCGTCCAATTTTCCCCGGCTATCTCTACGATCTCGTCTTTCCATCTTCCTTTTGGTCTTCCAGATCTGCGGTCTCCGTCTGGCCCTTTCCATGTAGTCACTCTCTTTGTCCACCTGTCATCTTGGTACCTAGCCACATGACCGGCCCACTTCCATTTAAGGCCTTGGGCGTAGGATAGAGCGTCGAGTACTTTTGTTTGCTGTCTAATTTTGCTGTGTCTAATCTTATCCTTTAATTTTATTTTTAACATGCTTCTTTCTATTGCTCTCTGAGTAGTTAATATTTTATTTCTGGCTTTTGCATCAAATATCCATGTTTGGCAGCTGTACGTAAGGCATGGTAGTAGGCACGTATCCATGATTTTTTTCTTTACAGATGGGTGTACGTTGGACTTCATTACCTCTTTAAAGCTCCAGTATTTCTTCCATGTCAGAGCGATTCGTCTATCAACTTCTATTTGGTTTCTGTCCTTGTGGAATGACACTTGCTTGCCGAGGTATATGTAGTCGTCGACGTAGTTGATTGAGGCGCCAGCTACGTGAATTGGGTCTTGGGTGTGGTTTGTCATAACTTTCGTTTTGTTTACGTTGAGCTCCAATCCGATGTTGCTACTGACAGCTTGAAGTTCCGTCATCATACTTTCTAGCTGTACGGCGTTTTCCGCGAACAAGACGATATCGTCCGCGAAACGAAGGTGGCTGAGATATTTGCCGTCAGTGTAGACGCCTTTGTTTGACCACGGCAGCTCTTTCATTATGTTTTGGAGGACTGATATGAATAGTTTTGGAGAGAGTGGGTCTCCTTGTCTTACTCCTCTAAGTATATTTATTTTGCTGCCAGTTCGGTCTAGCTTGACTATGCTTGTGCTATTTGAGTATATGTTTTTTATTATTCGTATGTACTTGCTGTTAATATTTTGGTTTTCCAGTGCCTCCCATATGCTTTGGTGCGATATACAGTCAAACGCTTTTTTATAATCAATAAAGGCGATGTATAATGGCTTTCTAAACTCTACATATTTTTCTATGATCTGGTCTAATACCTGAATATGGTCATTTGTACTGTAGCCTTTTCTAAAGCCGGCCTGTTCGATAGGTTGGTGCAATTCTATGTCGCTGGATATTCTTTCTAGCAAGCATGCTGCAAATAGTTTATACAGGCAGGGCATCGAGCTGATGGGGCGGTAGTTTTCTACGTCGTTAGGGTTTCCTTTTTTGTATAAGAGAATTATTTCTGATTCAGTCCATGATTTTGGTATTTTTTCCTCGACTATTATTTTATTGAAAAGATGTGCGAGGGGTGTTAAAAGAATGTCTTTCGCAATTTTGATGGCTTCGTTGGAGATTCCGTCTGGTCCCGAGCTCTTGCCCATTTTTAGTTTTAATATTTGTTTGAGTATTTCTATTTCATCTAGCTGTTTGATATTTTCGCAAATAGCTATGTCTCTCGCTATGTTGTTACTCGTGCCAGTATTATTGCGACTCACCGAGCTTTGTGGGTTATTGTAGAGTTTTCTGTAAAAAGTTGTTGCTGATGTAATGACATCGGAGCGAGATTGATGTTTTCTTGTGGTGTCTAGAGATGTTATCCATTGTTTTTCTCGGTTGAGGTCTTTCATTGCTTTTTTCATACTTCCGGATTCTAGCATGTGTTTTTCAATTTTTCTTAGTCTATATTCTTTGTAATTTTGTTTAATTTCTTTATTTGTTGTTTTGTATAGTATCTTAAGCTCTTGTTTTTCCACCGACGAAAGCTTCTTGTGCTGTAGTAAACTTCTTTGCTGTAAGAGCTCTTTGGCTTTGTCTGAAAGTATACTTTCTTTTTTAGTGTTAGTATTTTGAGCTTTTTTGAGACATGTTTGTATGGAGCTTTCTAGTTTTTTGTAGTACGTCAAAGCGTCCTCGTTCTGATGTATGTTGAGGTCAGATTTCAGTTTTGTAAGTTCGCTTTAATATGATTTACGACTCTCTTCCGTTATAAGTTGATTGCATTTCTCTGTGTATTTTTTTCTGCTTTTCCTTACGGTGTCTAGTCGTATAGTTCCCCTTAAAAGCTTGTGATCTGAAGAAAATAATTTATTGGATATAAGTTCGAAATTGGTGAAGATGTGTGGTGAGTTTGATAAAATATAGTCAATTTCGTTTCTTGTTTTTCTGTCAGGCGAAATCCAAGTCCATTTTTGATTTTGTTTCTTCTTGAAGACAGTGTTAATAATCATTAGTTTATTTTCATTTGCGTATTGAAGTAGTCTTTCACCTCTAGTGTTCCTTGTGCCATAGCCATACTTTCCCGTTATGAGACTATCTTCGCTTTTTGGTATTCCAATCATAGAGTTGTAGTCGCCCATAGATATAATATACTTCGTAGCAAGGCTGTGCGCTTTTTCGAGGTCGCTGTAGAAGGATTCGACTTCGTTTTCGTTTGAACGTGATGTCGGCGCGTATGCTTGTATGAGTGTCAAGTCTATTTTTCCTATTTGCAGTTGTAGTACGCACACTCTTCCAGATAAGCCGATGAAATTTTTAATATTTTCCTTGTACTGTTTTTTTATTAGGAAGCCTACGCCATTACGTCCTGCGATCTCGCCGCTGTAGCATAGGATGTGGTCGTTGTCTTCTATTATATTTATACCCATTCTTCGGACCTCTGCTAAGCCGATTATGTCATATTTAATGTATTTTAAGGATTCTTTTAGTTCTAACAGCCTTTCTTTTGATGCTAGCGACCGAACGTTATAGGTGCATATTTGTAATAATATTTTTGTCTGTGATTTTCCTGAGCCTGGAGGGTTTTGGTCTACTGCTCCCACGGTGACCGCCCGGATTGGGAGAGGTGGAAGTTTTTTATCTGTTTGTATTTTCGTAGTGAGCTTTGCGTTTGAGGGAGGAGGAGGCGCTTGTGATTGCTATGGGTTATCTGGAGTAATCGCAGTATTCATATTTTGAGAAGTTGATGGGGGCACAGTTTTTTCCTGCCGAGCCATATAATGTGTAATGGTTCGATTTTCCATGCTGGGCTTGTTTTTCTTGGATGCACTGCTTTTTTCGCTAAGCGGGGATTTTTCAAGGGAGCGTTTTTTACTGATCGTGTTTGTTGAGTCGTAATTATTTTCTGTTGATGTTTTTTTGTCTGGAAGGGTAATCAATTTGTTGTATTTGAGAACTACATTTTTTCCCTTTTCTCTTTCGGCTATCAGGTCTTCTTGTAAAGCTTGCCTCTGTTTTAATATTTTTGGAGGATAATCTTCCTTAATGTAAACAGGAGTTCCCTCTAGTTTCGACTTATTTTTTAAAATTCTTATCTTCTGTCCCATAGTAGAGAACCCTATTATAATAGGGCGCGGGCTGCTATTTTTCTTTCCAATCCGCCTCGCATGCTGAATTTCGCTTTTTAAGCAACTAACTCCAAGGGTGTTATTTACAAGTTCGACAATGATATCTTCTAGATCAAAGTACGACTTTTCCGTTTCTGTTACTCCGAAAAAGACCAGGTTTCGTTTTCTAATGTCTCTTTCCAGCTGATCCAGACGTTCTTCTTGTAACTCTTGATTAATTTTTAGCGTGTCGAGCTCCGATTTGATGCTTGAAAGATTTTCGTCTAGGCTGTCTATTTTTGTTGCAAGCCTATTTTCAGTTTCCTTCAGTTGAGTTTTGATCTCGTTGATTGCACTTAACACCTGATCCATGATTTTGAGGTTTGCGCCCTCTAGTTAATATGCGCCATATATGTGTTAGTAATTTACATGCTAATAAAAAAAATACGGTCGAATTGATAACCTCCTTTTTTGAAGTCGGTTAAAGATAATGTTAAAGAGTACAATTACAAAACAAACTAACATGCAAATTAATGACTAGGAGGTAACTCAGGGCTAGGAAAAAACCGGATGAGCCTTATAATTTAAATACAACACAACGAATTATTATCATTAAGATTATTATTCTTGACTAGGAAATGCAACAAAAATGGTCAATTTAATTTAAACTAAAGGCAATTAAAATTAATGTTCCTATACCATTACTGTTATTATAGTGTTATTACAGGTGTTTTCATATTTGTAACAATATGTAATTTAGTACGAAAGTATTCGAATTTCACAGACGGCTCGCCACTGCTATGTAAATATTTTCTATTTTTGAGTAAAAAAATATGTCATAATTTTGTTTTTTGAGCTGATATCTTTATCAGAATTCTCAATTTGGATATTCCTAACATATGTACATAACTATAATATAATACCTATAACTAATACAGGTCATTGGACTAGTACGGTTAAGGAATTTTATTTCTGTACCACTGTACTATATCGTACCTTGTCACAGTGACAAAAGTATGAGGTCCATATGGACCGCGAGCCAGGCGCAAATTTCGTCAGTCATCGCCTCCCGGGCGAAAACTCGTATAGCGGTTAACGGCTATGTATGATGAACCCTCGTGAACGTCAGCTGCCGCTCCGTTGGTGGGTTGAGGAATGGCAGCCGCCGATACAACCGGCTGACGATTTGTGTTATTAACAATAGCATCTAAACTATCATCTGACAAAGTATCAAACGGGAGGCGATGACGCCGATGACTGAAAATAATTTTCTTTTTTATATGTTCATGTGACCAGCTGACGGTCTTTCCACAGCGATACAATCGGCTGACGATTTTGTTTATTCACAATAGCATCTAAACTATCATCTGACAAAGTATTTGCTGCCATTCCTCAACCCACCAACGGAGCGGCAGCTGACGTTCACAAGGGTTCATCATACATAGCCGTTAACCACTATACGAGTTTTCCCCCGGGAGGCGATTGGTCATGGAAATCTGTTCCTGGCCCGCGGTCTAATAGGGACTTTCGTATCAATTGTCACTGTGACAAGGTACGATATAGTACTAAAATTATATTATTTGACTTTACCTACTTGGGTATATATTATGTTGAAAATAGCGCCATATTGGAACCTTACGCCGAGCTGTATCATTATCACTAGTGGTGCTTACGTCTATCTTATCGCTAGGGTGCCCATGATAATAATACATTTTACAGGATATTCCTAACTACTAAATAATGATGGTCTTGACCGTATTACACTGGTTTAGATTTGTTACATAGAACATACATGGTTTAGGTTTGTATAATAGTAAAAAATGTTTAATCTTTCAAATAACACGTCTACGTCCTAAAACAGACGCCACATTTTATCAATTCTCGTAAGTCTAAAATACCTACGTATCACTTTTTACTTTAAATCATTATTATCGAATCTTTTAAGAGTTCAACTGTAGCTTTTCATCATTTTCTTATTTTGATGACAAAGTATCAACTTTTGTAGAGTTATACACATAATCTAGCTTCTGTCTCCGTCTTTATCTGCATTCTGCATATAATGATGACTTCAGTAGTGAAAACTATATTATGTACTACGGAACTCAAACTATCTTAATACCAAATTTAATCTAAATCATCGTTTGTGCGTGAAGAGGTAAATGACATTATTTACATAATATATATACACGGTAGCTCAAAAATAAGTGCATTCCCGTTTCTAGGGAGGTTTTGAGATTATACTGAGCAACTTTTACTATGGGACGAACCCCGAAATCGCGGAAAAAAATTTGGCTGTTTCATACATTTTGGCCGGGCCATTTTCTATGAGAGGGTAAAATTTTTTTTCGAGATTTCTTGGTTGGTCCCATAGTAAAAGTTGCTCAGTACACTCCCAAAACCTCTCTGGCAAGGGGAATGCACTTATTTGTAGTTTTATTTTAGATTTATTTAGTGTTCTTTTAATTTTAGTTTAGTTTTTAATTATAGTCTTAATTTAATCATAGACATAGACATAGACATAATTTCTACACATCTTACATCTTATATTGCATAATGTACCTGATTCTTATATACCTATACAATAAATAACTTAAATTTTCAATGTCTTACATAATATTAGTAGATACAAATATTAGTAAGCTCCTTCATTAAAAAAAAACTTCAGCTACAACTTTTTCAACAAGCTTCCTTTTTTTATCTGTTTTACCAAAGATAGATATAACTCCGTAATAGATGGATATAGTCTAAGGAAAAAACGTGCCTCGAAAATCAAGAAAATTTGATTCTCGTTCAGAGGGCGCTACTAGCTTTGGCCTACAGTCGTATAGATGGCGTTGACGGATTCGTTTGTTATTTAACAATTTTAACGCATATCAGTGAAAGAACATGGGTCAAAATCATAAAAATAATTAATGCAAATAAAAAAAATCATTTATCCATATTTAAATACATTTTATCGTATTTTTATAAATTTTCATTTTTAGTTTTAAAGTGTGTCGACAGATGGCAGTGAATTTACTGGGGTTACAAAATTTACTATGACAGTACCGCTCAAGTATAAGTTACTCTATGGTTTTACTAACTTTGCTATTCAGAATATGTTTTTCAGTCAGTTTTGACCTTACACATAGAAATTTTCGGAAAGTTCTCCAAAGATCACATCATGGTCACTCTAGTATGCACGCGCGCATTTTCGGTACGAACGAAACTGCATGCTCTTGATTCCGTTATCAGTGATATTAGCATGCTATCACGCCGTCGTAAATGCACATGATAACATATCTAATATTTTAGTAGGCACACACATAGAACACATAGAAATGGGCACGAGAGTTGAAGTCACGCACACAACAACAAAATCATGTAATTTCAGCGATATTTTGAAATTAGTAAGTACCCACAGTCGCCATCAGATATATCGGAGCGGCCGAGGCGCTCACAAATATCTGAACACGCCTCTATGAGGTCTACCGTTTTTGTGCTCACCAATTGGCGCCACTGTAGATGTAGGTCAGAAAAACAGATCTCGAAATTCTTCTAAGCTTATTTTTATAAAATCAATACGTTCTAATATACAAAAAAGTATTTTAACGTCTAAATGTGCCATTTTTTCAACCTGTTTAATTTTGCATATATTTTAGTTGGCACTTTTTTAAACCACTAAGCCACTAACATTTATTGAGCTTTATCTATTGTTTACCATGATTAATCAAAGATGGACAAAGATTTACCACAATTATGAATAAGGAGTTAAAATTCCCGATAAAAAAACTTGGAACCCCAAAACTTCTATGCATTTGACATTTTGATAGACCTCCATCTACACTAGCGCCCCTAGCGGCGAAATTAAACGCAGTAGCCCTTGCGGTTTCTCAAAAGCTTGTAACTTGTTATACAAGCGGATGTCACTTTTTGATAGCTTTTGTTAGAAAGGGACTTCCACTTGTAGTGCAAGCTACAAGCTTTTGAGAAACGGGCCCTCGGACTATTACAGCTGTGTGTATAGTGTGATCATTCACCTCAACCCATAATACCGATACCGGCGATACCTATATATAATTTTACTAACCAACACCTGCAATCTTATATTGCATAACAAAAAGGTGCCGTTCGAATTCAGACTGCACCAGCAATACTGCTGCAGTTTTGCAGTGTGACATTACTCACGCAAATTTCAAAACATTGATACCTACCTATTGTACGTAAGTTGCCTTCAAAATTTGCAAACCAATTATAATGAATTAGAGTTTACTTTACTATTAAGTAAAGTACTAAAAATAAAAAATAATCAAAATAAAAGTGGAATGGAACATTAGTTTTTCTTTTAATCAACAATGATATTCAGTTTTCGCCTTTTTTCCCCGGAAATACGTTTTCCAAAGTACCTATTTAAAAAGAACAAATTTCAAATCGTTCGAAATATGAACATTGAGCGTTGAAAATCCGCGCCAAGGTCGCGTTGACACCGATCCAGTGACTCGAGCAAGCTACTCGCACGCAGTAGGTTACAAGCGAGTCAAGTGTTTAGGCGAACCGGCTGAGTTCCTTAACGTGTAACCGTGACCTAGAAATCTGTAAAATCTACGCTCTGTTATTATTTCTCGCAGGTGTTAAACTAAACATTTTAAAAATATAAAATTATATTTCATTCGGTAACTAAGATTAGGGATAGGTTTACATAACTGTGCTGTGCTAGTGCCTCTTTTTAAGTATTTAAGATACTCTTCTACCTATACAGGTTGTTTTGCTTACAATAATATCTATGTTCATATAGGTACATACTTTACTTTTTTGCTGACAGAGTTTAATTGATTTATCATTATTAACCTCTAGTACTATGTTTACGATCTCTGCTTCTCTGAGCTTTTAATTCAGATGCACACCGAACCTAGTCTAAACATTGAAATCTGTATACACACATCTGTCACTCCAATTAAGCTAAAACGAGTGGGATATACACGATAGAAGCCGTGTTCAGACAAATACAGTGGAATAAAATTCGTTGTCAACTGATGTACCCCGACCTCGAGGTATTTGCGTTTTCGGAGAATCACTCACTTATTATCAAGTGCGTAATCTGAAATTAAAATAATCATATGCCAATGGCGATTAACTACGTGTAAATGGTGCTTTAATCAGCGCTCGCGCAAGCTCGACCAATGGGAACACAGGGTCAGGTCATTGCTAATGTGTTAGTCGGTAAGTAGCTCGTATCAAGTCTAACGGATATGACTCAAAATGTCATTTGCTTTCGAGTTTAATTAATAACTAAGTACTTTACAGTTTTAATAAACATTAACACTAATCGTTTTAATATATTAAGGTTACAAGATTAATGTATGTAACATTTGAATTAATTAAAATAGCGTAGTTTTAGACGGGGGTTTACCCCGTAACCGCAAATATTGTTGTAGTCTTAAATATAAATGTACCTACCTTTATAATGTTTAACTCATTTTATTATTAGCAGCTTAGGTACCTACTATTCTTAGTGTATGTTATCACGCAATCGCTCATTATGTATTTTTTGACAAGCATATTAAATCAACTTGACAGAGACGCCGCCAAAACCGGAAACTTAAATTTATTTATCTGCCTCCCTGTCGCTCTAATGCAATTTTCTATTTTCGACTTTCGCGATAGTGTGATGTCCAACTCTATAAACAGTGTTGTCGCAATCAGTGTAATGTTTTAGTTAGACTATAATGCCTTATAAAGTTTGTCGGCACACTGTTCCACTTACGTTTGTCCTTAAAATTATTTAAAGTTAAGGCGGCCTAGACCTATGTAAATAAATCAATTAGTTTACGATTCTAACTATTTACATCCTTATACATAACATATATATATATAACATAATAACATACATACTTACATATACTTACTTGGCTGGCGCGATGACCCAAAATGAGTCTTGGCCTCCAACACTAAAGGGGGCCACTGACTATCAGTCCGCCGGACGATATCGGCCTGTCAGTTAGAAAAAAAATTTGACAGTTCCGAACAACTGACAGGCCGATATCGTCCGGCGAACTGATAGTCAGTGGGCCCCTTTATATATAACACAAATAAATAAAGTTCGATTGTTAGAAAAATCAAATAAATAATTTTACAATTTTTTAATACCACAACGGTGGCAAACAAGCATACGGCCCGCCTGATGGTAAGCAATCACCGTAGCCTATGGACGCCTGCAAATCCAGATGTGTTACATGCGCGTTGCCGACCTTTTAAAAACCTGTACACTCCCATACTGTAGATCGATATCAACCAATTTCAGTAATCTTAATGAGGTATTTGTCCTCAAAAATCTGTCAATAAAATTTGAACGTTCTGCGAAAAGGAAAATCATTCATTTAAATGACATATTTTAGAGGATTGATCGTTTTCGCTAAATTGCTATACGTTCAGTTTTGCTAGACTCCTACATTGTTTGATGTTGTAGTAATCGTGAAGCTATATCGTGATGTTTCACTCTTATCCCAAGACAAAGTGAATGAACGACTTGAACTGGGCAAACCAGTTTCTAGGTTGCACTGCATTAAGAATGAGGGCTAACGCGTATGAATTCGCCGCTAGGGGCGCTAGTGTAGATGGTGGTCTTTCCCATAGTTCGAAATGTCAAATGTCACTTGTCACTTCAATGACTGACAGCTGTTCTTTAGTCTTTTGGACCACCATCAACAGAGGCGCCAACTGGTGAGCAAAAAAACGATAGCCCTCATTGTCCACTTTGTACATTCCTTTTATGTATGTACAGCTTGTACAGTAAACTGTGATAAGTAAAATATACATTTATTTTGAATTCACATATCATACAGATTTTAGATTTTTAGATTTTAGATATTTATTTTTATTATATAAAATACTTAATGCATATATTAACTACTCTGAAACCTGAACAATTTATTTTAACAAAAAATTGTTTTTAATATATAAAATTACAATATAAATTATCCTAAACGAATATACATGAATTTATATTATGTATGTCATTATTATTTTTATTATATTAAAAATATAGACATACAGAGGGACATTTTGTTTTAATAAGTTGAACACATGACTTTTTTTTAGTTTTGGTAATTTATATGTTTTTTCTACTCGAAATCACGAGCTCTTTCGATCTTAATAGGAAAAATTAATGTGCTCCAAGATTTTTATTTCCATTCCATTACCATTTTTCAAAGACTTAGTATAACGGCAACGGAATGGAAGGAGCAAAAAACGTATATAATTTTAGGGACACCTTTTTCTTAAGTACCAAAAAAATGTAACGTACAACTTTAAATAAAATGGTCCAGATATCGAATTAAATCGTATACACGTATAAATATAACAAGTTAATATTATTTGCGTGCATTAGAACATTTAAATAGAATGATTTTTTCAAACCTTATACAATCTGACATTATGAATAACAAACCTTTTTACATACATTGACAGTTATTAGTTTCATTTATAACGTAAAATAGTGTTTAAATTATGCAGCCTTTACACGAGTTTAGTAGTTTACTAATGTGCTTTCAACTCGTAAAATATGGCAGTAAGCGACAAGTGGCGTTGTGAAAAAAGATGATTAAGACGTATCGATTGCGTGAGCTCTCTCGTTTAGTGCACTGCCAGACTGTCACGCTACACATAGATAAATTCATTGTAAATTGCTTTTGTTGTTGTTGTTGCTTTTGTTGCTAATTATGAAGTGTACGACTACGACTTAGCTAGACGCGTGTAAACTATGCATTATTTATTTTTTATTTTTGTGAGTTACCTACTTTTGGCACGGCTTTAGTTCGCAGTAAGTTTTGCTTCAATCGCGTAGGTATACTTTTTATAAATGTAGAATTTTATAAAAAAATTCCAGGAATCAAAATTTGTGCTCGTCACATAAATAAATGCTAAGGGATTTTGATCTAGTACCTATATCATTACAAACATACACTACATTGGTTCAGATCTAACTCTAAACCTCGTAAGGCTGCTAGGGTTTGTAACCGGATCCGAAATGTATAAAATTATCCGGATCTGGATCCGGATCCGCGGGTCTTCCCATACATTTCAGATCCGTCGTGCAAACTATCAATCGAAACAGAGGTCCATTTCTTTTGTTTCGCTCGTCCTCAAAACAAAAGAAATTCAATCATATTTCCTTTTATTTATAATTCAAATGCTTTTTTTGTATGGTGGGTTTTAATAGGCTGACCATCGATGGACCTTATGTGTTAACAATAAGGTTTACATTAAATTAACTGTTGACAAGATAGTTAGCACGCCTCTGACATTGTTTACTGGTAAGCGGCCTTGGCCGAGCGTTGCATGCTTTCCAGTTACTCGCACGTTCCAGTAAAAACGTGGTCTTCACATCAGTATCAATTGTACGTAAACGAAGCTCACGTTATAATGGTCGATAAAACTATTGGAATAAGCCTTGATGGTAGGAAAACTAGCGTTTGCTTGTGAAATTGGCATTTGTAATGAAATAGAAGCCATATTTTAACCTCCAAAGGCCCACCATACAAAATGATTGTCAGTTGAATTTGAAATCAATGTTGAAGGAAATATGGTTGAATTTATTTTGGTTTTAAATTGAACGAAACAAAAGAAATGCAACTGTAAAGTAAATAGTACGAAAATAGTTTAGTAAGTAATGGATATGTCGAATTAATATTGACTTTTGAGGGCTCTTAAATACATAATTTAGTAAATTTAGGCTCTACAAGATAATTGGAGATAATTTACACATTATTAGTCTGATACAAACAAAATTGATGTCTAAAAATTTAAAACACTTTTTAACCTACATTTTATTTATTTACTTACGTCCAAATCTTACAAGAACTTATATTACCTACCTAATCAATCATACATAACTTTCACCTGATATAATACGACTATTAATTGTACTAATTATGTACATAACGGGGGCCTATTATACTTAATAATGGAAATGATATACCTTTTTACATATATATCTAATATTATATTAGATGTATCGTTTTCTCTTAAAGTAATTGGTTAACTGACTTAAGTTTGAATTTTTTATAAATACGTAAATTTCCCTGGTTTATTTGCTTGTTTTTTAATTGTACCATGTCTTTAATTTTCATTATGTTAGGGATTTTAGTAATATAATGCGTTTGAAGTATTTAATTACTAAGCGCAATAGGTATTTGAATTATTTAACCATTTAACCAATCACAAACACTATTATAGTCACGACGGTAGGTTAATGTTTTGAAATGTAAAATCATCACGTATAGGTATTTCCAACACAAAGGAAAATATCGGTTCTCGTTTAATTAAAATGGTATTGACAACAACTATTATTCCATGAAAGGTCAAACAATTAATTAGAAATACGAAAACATTCAGACAATAGAGTGAACGCAGCATAAACATTAAAAACAAAACATTCAACGACAAACTCAATTAATATAATAAAACCTCCATTTAGGCCAAACAAACTGAACAGAGCTGAGTAGGATATAGCCGTCTCTTTCCAACGTTCAGAAGGGTGTATATTTGTCCCTGTCGCTCGTTCGAAATACCGTAAGCGAGAGGTGGGCGGCGTGGTGGGTATTTTTTCCCGGTTAGATAACGGCTCAAACGGTTTGCATCTAAGCGCTTTTCGCATAACGATGTTGACTTTTGGTGACGATAAAGAACCTAGTGTTTTTTTTATTCAAAGGCGCTTTTTGGCTGGGCTGCTCCCTTAGGATAGTTTTATTTTTCCTTTTGTCATCATCAAATATTAGGCACAAACTTCAAGATTGTTTTTTTTTTTATTAAAGTTAAAGAGATAAACCGAGTATGGACTCAAATAATTTCGCTGCGCGGCGTTTTTCCAATATCATCTAGAATAGTAGGTTAACTTAACTTGCTTTAAAGGGGCCCACTGACTATCAGTCCGCCGGACGATATCTGCCTGTCAGTTAGAACAAAAATTTGACAGTTCCGAACAACTGAAAGGCTAATATCGTCCGGCGGACTGGTAGTCAGTGGGCCCCTTAAGTGTAGGAAAATGCCTAATTTGATCGTTTTTTTTTTAATTTCAGGTAAGTAACTGTGATTACACTAACTGGACCCTTGAGACGTTCAAATGCAAGTTAAGTAGCATAGTTATATTAAACAGTCTTCCTGATGAGGTCATGCTTCAAAACTTGTATCACCGAATTAGGCGTGTCGCCAAATAATGCGAGTTTACCCTACTTCTCGATTTTGCATTATTCTTAAGTCTAAATACACTATCTTTCATGCTTAGTAATAAATTAATAATAGACTAAACTTCATAATAGTAAAATTATGTGACAAATGTGGAATTTGAAAGTTACTGATTGATATTAATAACAACAACGTAAAAAAGAGTGTTATTAAAAATGTCATATTGGACATAGAGCTCCATATTTTGTATTTTTTACCATAATCATAACTTGTTTATACAGGGTGGAAAAATTAATGGTTACTGAGGGGAAAGTGCCTTAAAACCTTAAGTTAGCACATTTTACTTAAAGGAAACATTATTTTATTTAAAAAAAGAAACAAAACTGCATTCAGTTTTTTTTTTGGTGTTTAAAAATATTCTTGAGTACTAAATATTCGATTTTATGGATAGTTTGTACGACAGACGAGTGTAAGACCTAATGTTTCTTGGACTGAATCGAATAGTAGAATAAAATAGCGTGTTTATTTTTTGGAATTTTTAGTCGGTTCGATTCCCGGGCGAGGCAGGCGAATTTAAAAATCTTTGAATGTAGTTTTGTTTCTTTTTAAAAATAAAAGAATGTTTCCCTTCAGTAAAATAGCTAACTTAAGATTTTAAGCCACTTTCCCTCCAGGAACCATAAATTTATCCACACTGCATAATTACGTAATATTTCATAATTAATGTTATTTATCCTACGCGTTAAATTGCAACTGCAAAATACATGGCATTTTTCCTCATACAACTCGAAATGAGGTTTCCACAAAGTACTCATTGCCGCTCAGCTATTGGTCCATTTCGGCCGCCCATGATAAAACTATTGCCATATTATGTATTCGTGTATTTCCTTATTTGCTTAGGTATAGTTATTTACTAGAATGTTTATTTAGTAGGTACCTAATATGCATAGAGCGAAACGAACTTATTTTTCATGCATAAACTCCCTGGAGGATCGTAAAAAATTAAATTAACTTTTAAACCATTGTGGCCCGGGTGTTAGTTTCTTTTTTGAGTTGGTAGCATTTTAAGATATAATGTAGGTATTATAATACCTACATATTATTTTATTTCTCTATTAAAATACAAATAGCTAATATTAAGTTTGTTTTTGTTACAAGCTTAATATTAGCTATTTCACGGTAACGCAACAGACATTTTGATATTCGAATGCAAACTGTAGGATAAATAAAGACTTTAAAAGAACTTTAGTTAAAACTACAATCATTAAATTACATAAAACAAAATGTATTATCTTCAAAATGTTCTCCTTTAATTTTGAAACGCAAACGTTTTGTTAAAATTATTAACAATGTGCCGCAGTAAAAAGTTTTGTCAACGTATTTTTGGGCCAGCCTGTATTTTATTGTTATTTTTTCGGTAACGCGACAGACATTTTGAAATTCGAACGCAAACCGTGGTTTACTTTGACCTTAAAAATACGTTTCACCTTCAATTCTCAGCAGCCTTTGTCATCCTCAATAGATCGACTTCGACCTCGTGGTATTTTCGCTAAACAGAACCCAAAAAATATTTTTTAAACATAAGAAGCTTAATGTTAATTCTATTAAAATAGTGTACAGTCGACTACAAAGAGTATTCACTTTTTCACTTTATTACAATGCAGTAAGGTGGATATATCTCGGTAGTCAACTGTACCTACTTACTATAAGTGTGTATTTTTGCACTTTTTTCGGTAACGCAGCAGAAATCGAAGACAAACTGTATGTCTCACTTAGCCGTTAAAAGTACGTTTCACCTTCAGTACTATTTTCGCTAAACAGAACCCAAAAGGCGTAATTTTATTGAACATAAGAAGCTCTATTAAAACTATTAAAATTGGTGCACAGTCGAAGGCAAAAATATCGATCCAGACAAAGGGCTCAAAAATAATCGAATTTAAACACATTTAAAATATGTGAACACGACTTTATCTAAGGTGAGTGTACACATATTTTTTGAAACTGGGAATGTATATATATATTTATGCCCTTGACTGTACCTTAGTGACTAAACTCAGTGTGTATGCACAACGCAGCAGAAATCAAAAACAAACCTTCAATACTTGGCATGTCATCCTCAATAGATCAAGCGACCTCGTGGGTATTTTTGCTAAACAGAACCCAGAACAGGAAGGCATTTTGTAATCTTGTATTGTAGGCGAAACAAGGTCTGATCGAGGCCTTCCGTGTTGCAAAAGTATATTTGCTGTGAATACAATGGATTTTTAACTGTTAATGATGATGATGAAATATGATTACGGTTCAAATCAGCTTCCTTTATTATTTTATATTAAATTACATCTAGGATTCAATTGCAGGGACACACCTATATTATATCAAAGATAGATATAACTCTGTAATAGATGGATACAGTCTAAGGAAAAAACATGCCTCGAAAATCACGAAAATTTGATTCTCGATCAGATGTCGCTACTACCTTTGGCCTACTCTCGTATAGAGGGCGTTGACAGTTTCGTTTGTTATTTCACAGTTTTAACGCATATCAGTGAAAGAACATGGATCAAAATAATAAAAATAATTAATGCAAATAAAAAAAAAACATTTATCCATATTTATATACATTTTATCGTATTTTTATAAATCTTCATTTTTAGTTTTAAAATGTGTCGATAGATGGCAGTGAATTTACTGTGGTTACAAAATTTACTATGACAGTACCGCTTTATAATATTATATCCTCTTTGATATTAACGATATTATTAGGGTCATTTTTTATTTGATAGTGGATTTTCATTTTTCTCGGATTTTGATAAAATTTTGTGGAGTTCCTTATTCTGTACAACATAAGCGCAATTTCACTGTATGTCCTACAAAATCTTCCACTGTGTTACGAAAAGCGTATGGAATTTTCCGTAACTCAATGGGAATTTTCATACATTTTTTTTGTTCTAAATTTGGATTTCGTGTTTATTCCGACCAGAATAAGGAGCTTTTCAAACCTACCAATTTTTATCAAAATCTGACAAAAAAGAACGTCGAAAAAAATTTATCTAATGAATTAATATAGTTACTCATGAAAAAAATTATCTAATTTATTTCATGAGTATTTATCGCGTTAATAATAAGTAGTTATGATAATATTATAATCTGTGGATTATATCTAATACAATTCATAATAATTGGTTTCGATGAAATTGTCGACTAAAAAAATTTTCCCCGCAAAATGTTGCACCTAGATTAGGATTATATTATACTAATGTTTTAATTTTCCTCTAATGATTTCTATGAATGTTTTTCTAACTTTATAGTTGTTAATATTGTCTTCGGTTACCGCGATAGTTACTCATGAAATAAAACTATGAAAACGGATTATATCGCGTATATTGAATTTATAATACATCCCGACGTTTCGAACTCTTTACAGCGTTCGTGGTCAACGGGTGACTGAGGAAAAATTACAAAATGCAAAAATACCCACATACTAAAATAATGAACAATCATAGACTACAAACTTTAAGGCTGGTTGTACATGCAAAATCGGTTCATAAGGCTAGTTATACACTATAATTATTTTTCAAGTAAAGATATATATATATATATACGCGATAAAAATAAACTATGCCGGCTCCAACCCTACACCACGGACCCGAGAAGATTTAATTCCCTCCTAAATTGTAGGAGGGTATCCCAATATGGGACCGGCAACAAACTCGGCGGGACACATCTTTTCAAAACATCAGAATGTCCAGCATCATCCAACACTACGGTCTCACAGTCTATGTCTCGCTTGCTCCTTTATCAGGTGGACTACAGGATCCCAAGCTGGTGGTAGAGAAAAGCCATCTTCCCTATTAAAGTTTGGATATTTCTTAATCTCAATGGCCTCGCGCAGCATTCTGGGTATGTAACGCTTCTCCTTGGCAAGAACCAGAGGCTTATCAAACTTGATTGAGTGATTGGCTTTATCCATGACATGCTCACAGACAGCAGACCTAGGTCGACGGTGCTTGACATCAGCTATGTGTTCCTTCACCCGAGTGGAAATGCTCCGTTTCGTCTGCCCGACATATGATAGGCCACACTCACAGTCCAGCCTGTACACTCCTGCAGTCTGTAGAGGGGTATTGCATTTTACAGGCCTCAGGAATTGTGACATCTTCTTCATTGGCTTGAAATATGTTTTTATAGAAGCACGCTTCAAGATGTGGCTGATCCTGTCCGTGACCCCCCTGACAAAAGGCAGAATGGCAGGCCTGCGCTCGACTGTGGGGATCTTAATGTGGGACCTCTGGTTGACCCGCGGTATCCTGAGCTCGTTTGCCTGGAGCGCGCGCCTGGCATGCTGGAGCTCCGCGGCCAGATGCTGGTCATCACATATCCTCTGGGCTCTCTGAAACAAAGATTTGCCTACTGTAACAAGTTGACTGGGATGGTGATGCGATTTGCCATTTAAGTACCTATCAGTATGAGTAGGTTTCCTATACACAGTGCGACCTAGGGTGTTATCAGGATTTCTTTTTACCAATACATCTAAGAAGGGGAGAGAACAGTCTTTTTCCAACTCCATAGTAAATTTTATTTTGCTATGGATGGAATTTAGGTGATCCAAGAAAGTTGAAACACTACTTTTTGGAAGTATAGTAAAAGTGTCATCTACGTATCTTTTAAATATCTTCGGTCGCACAGGAGCCAATGAGAGTGCCCTCTCCTCGAAGTCCTCCATAAAGATGTCAGCGACTACTGGAGACACCGGAGACCCCATGGCCACGCCGTCGACTTGAAGATAGAATTCACCATTCCATAGCAAGTAGCCAGATGTAAGGCAATGTTCCAACAGCTTAGCATATTCCTCTGACATGTTCTGCTCACATAACCTCTTCTTGACAATTTCAATGCAGTCTTGTACCGGTAGGCTTTGTAAATAGCGACTGGACGTCAAAACTGACCATGATCTCATCATCAGTCAATGTTAGGTCTTTAATCTCACCGATGAAATGGTAAGAATCCTTTGTATGCGTGCTAGTGTTACCACGTAATGCTGTAGAGGGGAGCTGTCATCTTTATGGAGGACTTCGAGGAGAGGGCACTCTCATTGGCTCCTGTGCGACCGAAGATATTTAAAAGATACGTAGATGACACTTTTACTATACTTCCAAAAAGTAGTGTTTCAACTTTCTTGGATCACCTAAATTCCATCCATAGCAAAATAAAATTTACTATGGAGTTGGAAAAAGACTGTTCTCTCCCCTTCTTAGATGTATTGGTAAAAAGAAATCCTGATAACACCCTAGGTCGCACTGTGTATAGGAAACCTACTCATACTGATAGGTACTTAAATGGCAAATCGCATCACCATCCCAGTCAACTTGTTACAGTAGGCAAATCTTTGTTTCAGAGAGCCCAGAGGATATGTGATGACCAGCATCTGGCCGCGGAGCTCCAGCATGCCAGGCGCGCGCTCCAGGCAAACGAGCTCAGGATACCGCGGGTCAACCAGAGGTCCCACATTAAGATCCCCACAGTCGAGCGCAGGCCTGCCATTCTGCCTTTTGTCAGGGGGGTCACGGACAGGATCAGCCACATCTTGAAGCGTGCTTCTATAAAAACATATTTCAAGCCAATGAAGAAGATGTCACAATTCCTGAGGCCTGTAAAATGCAATACCCCTCTACAGACTGCAGGAGTGTACAGGCTGGACTGTGAGTGTGGCCTATCATATGTCGGGCAGACGAAACGGAGCATTTCCACTCGGGTGAAGGAACACATAGCTGATGTCAAGCACCGTCGACCTAGGTCTGCTGTCTGTGAGCATGTCATGGATAAAGCCAATCACTCAATCAAGTTTGATAAGCCTCTGGTTCTTGCCAAGGAGAAGCGTTACATACCCAGAATGCTGCGCGAGGCCATTGAGATTAAGAAATATCCAAACTTTAATAGGGAAGATGGCTTTTCTCTACCACCAGCTTGGGATCCTGTAGTCCACCTGATAAAGGAGCAAGCGAGACATAGACTGTGAGACCGTAGTGTTGGATGATGCTGGACATTCTGATGTTTTGAAAAGATGTGTCCCGCCGAGTTTGTTGCCGGTCCCATATTGGGATACCCTCCTACAATTTAGGAGGGAATTAAATCTTCTCGGGTCCGTGGTGTAGGGTTGGAGCCGGCATAGTTTATTTTTTATCGCGTATATATATATATCTTTACTTGAAAAATAATTATAGTGTATAACTAGCCTTATGAACCGATTTTGCATGTACAACCAGCCTTAAAGTTTGTAGTCTATGATTGTTCATTATTTTAGTATGTGGGTATTTTTGCATTTTGTAATTTTTCCTCAGTCACCCGTTGACCACGAACGCTGTAAAGAGTTCGAAACGTCGGGATGTATTATAAATTCAATATACGCGATATAATCCGTTTTCATAGTTTTATTTATAGTTGTTGTCTATCGCGATTTCCTAAAAAATTACTATTGTAGATCTAAATCTTATTTTGGCATTAAAATAGCAGCTTTTCCTCTAGTATTCCAAAAGTTATTTAGTGTGTCATCTCATCGTTCCAAACTTAAAAAACGCGATTACTCAAAATGTTAACTATTAAAGTGACATGTCATGTTCTTTCCGTGTACCCTTCAAAATGTAAATTTGCCCTTAAATTATCAACTTCTGCCCTAAATGGTTATTTCGATCAACGTTAGTTTGGCCACAGGACCAGCTTAATCACCCCTAACGACCTGTCGCCATGACTAATGGTTAGTAATTGTCGTTCTGAAAAACTCGTGACAGTTTCGATGGATAGGCTCTGATTGTAATAGTCAACGTTAAATACCATTGTCAAGAGCGTGGATATACCTAATGGTAAATTGTAGAATATACCGAGTGATTTTGGGGTCGTGATCCCGAATATTCAAAATATATTAACACATACACATAATAATGATTATAATATTTAACTCTATCGTCACTTACACTATTAAAATAGATACATATAGCCCATATAGGTATAACGGTCGCCATATGTCTCGCTAACCATTACTTCAAATACGTAAGTTTAATATAGGTAAGTATTTTAATATTAAGATATGTTTAAGAAAAACGTGAAACCATTCGGCTATTAATTACAATTAATTACATATGTAATTTCACACTATTGACATACAATAAGACAAGGCCACAGCCTTGCAGCGTTGATTAGGTTACCGAAGTATTTCCATTGTATTTAATATGTAATCCATTTGCGTTTACATTAATTAATACGGACCTTTTTGTTACAAGGTTATGAATATACGAGTTAAATAAACTGTGATAAACGGATAGACACAAGGCAACACTGAAAAGAAAATAAGCTGAACTCAAAAATAAACTAAACTTAAGTAGGCAAATGTATTTGTTATTTAAATTGGGTTACGAATTCAAGTGGGACCCCTAATTTTGTCATATAGAAATATACGAAATACGAAAAAAGTTTATTTCTTTCTATCAGGTAAGTTCAGAAGAAAAGAACTTTTTTCGTCAGGACAAAAAAGGTCTGTTCAGTTTCTATTCGCAGACTCTCGCTGAATAAAAAACAAAACCTTTTTTAAACGATCCAATTTTACAGTGTTAGACCCCATGTCCCATGTCCCCATGTTTATAAATTATGAATATTGTAATTTGGCGATATATATATCTGTAAATAATTGGCCAGCCAGATATTTCAAAATGTATTTTAATTTTCCATCACTTGGTTCCAAATTTTAGAACAATGATTATGTTTTACTTTTTATACTTACCTACTGTTTCGCTATCAAATACTCTCCTAGACATAATAATTTGTAGTTACTTGTTCGCAAGGTCCGCCATGGCTCTAACCTATATGTAGGTGTGTACTGTTAATTATAGAGCCACCTGCTTCCGCCCAAACCGGCTCAGGCTAGGTTAGAAAACTCACTTATGGCCTGCGGGCGAGTTATCGTCCAAAACACTTTATAGTCCTATATGTAGTAGTTTAGTACACTTAAACACAGCCTCGTATAAGTACCAAGCCAATTTTTTCCCTTTTGAAATTGGAACATTCTTTTATTTCTAAACGAATTCAAAAATCGAATATAATTTGTACTTGTAGTGACTTGCGAGGATAGTTTTACAAAAATTGCATTTTAAAAGCTGCTAAAAGGTCTCAAAAGTTGATTTTTAGGGTTCCGTACCCAAAGGGTAAAAACGGGACCCTATCTAAGACTCCGCTGTCCGTCTGTCCGTCTGTCACCAGGCTGTATCTCATGAACCGTGATAGCTAGACAGTTGAAATGTTCACAGATGATGTATTTCTGTTGCCGCTACAACAACAAATACTAAAAAGTACGGCGCCCTCGGTGGGCGAGTCCGACTCGCACTTGTCCGGTTTTTTTAATACTTAGATCTAGGTGTATTTGCTAAATCTATAATATCGTCGTTTAGTATAGTATCCATAACATTGGCTTTATTGAGTGTTAGGTACTGCGAAATAAAGTCGATATTTCTAAGGTTGTCACATAGTATATATATTTGTAAGGTTAACTGGAAGAAATAACTTAAAGGGCCTCGCCTTTGTACTGCCTATCCTGTTCCATATTTGTGTTTTGTACAATAAAGAGTTTATACATACATACATACAATATATGTTTAAAATTTATAAATGCTTTGGCAGAGACATTCTAACAACATTAATGATAGATGAGTAATTATGGCCTAACAATAACTTTTAAAATGCCAATAATAAAATAAAACACTGTAATAATCGTTACACTGACGCATGGCACGATAGACGATTAAATTGCAACCATCATATCCATACTGTATGTAGGTGTGCCTAATATCTAATACCTTATCAGTTGTCATATTATATAGCTGAAAGCTCAAATAACCGCCTTATCAAAATCCCACCCATATAACAGTTATCAGTACTTAATCTAGCCCTAATCGCGTTATCTGGAACAAACAGACAGACTAGCGAAATTGGCGTTTACATTTATGGTCGTACATAAAGACTTATATACTTGTAGATAAGCGTAGAACACGGATAATGAGTTTAAGACCTTTCACAACAATCAAATAACAAAGTAAACCGGCAGGCTTAGGTACGTGAATTTTCTAACCTAGTTACATTTTCACACATTTTAGCAATTATTCAGCTGAAAAAATTAGCAAAAATTAACCGTCATTGAAATTCGTCGAAGCCCGAGTAGGTAAAACTAGTAAAAGCCGACTAAAATGTCGCGACGCAAACAAACAATTACGACTGCAAATGCAATGCGCAAAGGCAGGCTAATGATCTATTAGCTTCTCAAACAAGGAAGTGCTTGCGCACGCAGTTTTCACTCAACAAGTGGTTTTAAATTTTTATTTCGTTAGAATAGAGATAAAAAATTGTTGCTTTGTTAATTGATTTATAATAATCGAATTTCGATGTGTTTCGTTTCGATTAATATATATGTACATAAGATTCGAAATAAGTAATGTAATCTCTAGTTTACTGGCCGATAGTGTTGAAAGTGCTTAGTAAAAAATAACTTTAGAAAAACAATATCTGACCCCTAAAGCGAAAAACGAAATTCCTTTATTTGCCTCTAGATATATCGTTTGAAAATATGCAAGAGCGATAGAGAGTCAGATAATGAAATTTCATTTTTTTTCCCAGTACAGCTTCTGTCATTTCGAATTTAATATAACGCATTCTTTACCATGGCATTTAAGAAGGGAATTTACAACTTAGCCTAATAATCACAAGGTATATAAAAGCTAATATGTCTAATCCGCTGCTTTTTTACTGCACCAGTCCAAACCTAAATGTTCACCTAATTAGGAAATAAAACTATGAAAACGGATTATATCGCGTATATTGATTGTGTCACCCGTTGACCACGAACGCTGTAAAGGGTTAGAAACGTCGGGATGTATTATAAATTCAATATATGCGATATAATCCGTTTTCATAGTTTTATTTCATGAGTAACTATCGCGGTAACCGAAGACAATATTATTCACCTAATTAGGTCCACTATATTAGGTACTTACTCGAAAGACCAGGATGTTTTATATTATAACTATTACCCATCTTTAGCCAAAAGCAATACAGTGGACAATATAACAGATTTCTCAGTCATTTCGAAACATTCATTCATTTCCGCGCGCGCAGATCTAACCTGCGCAGAACAGGTCCTACAAATATACGTCTAGGCCGCGCAAGGGCACTAAGGTGCCTGTGCTATTGGGATCTAAGTAGACTTTCCTTTTTGTGGATTTATAGGGACATCTAAAGGCGAAACAGGTTCTACAAATATACGCCTAAGCCGCGCAAGGACACTAGGGTTCCTGTGCTTTTAGGATCTATGGAGACTTTCCTTTTTGAGGAGATTTTGACGTCGTGTATGTATAAAAAAATTATCCTGTCCCTGTCTTACCAAAGATAATAGTAAATAATTGCAGTTTGCAGTGCTAATTCGCATTTCAAATGGCTAATAGTTGCGTCGTTTGATGTCTGAATAAGTCGCAAATAACATCGATCGACACAAATATGTTGACATGTACGTATAAGACAATTTAAATCTCATTTGTAAATCAAAGCTTAAGTAAACCTTATTGATTACGCGCAAATACTACTGACAAATTGACAATCAATATAAAATAACTTTCAGGTGCTGCATATAATAACAAAAACAAAACAAAAAAAAAACACTATATGCTAGGTATCAAGCTTTATTGCAAGTTCATACATTTGCCACTAAACGCAAGTAGCAAATGTATGAACTCGCAATAAACACTATTCAATGTGTAAACAGGCCGCAATGTGAAGTCCAGCTACACTTACCCGTATGCCACACTTAACCGTATTTACCTTAACAGTGAAGTGACTAAAATAAGGCTCATTTATTCAATAATAGCCTTCACTCTTGCTTTAAGGAAACCTATATTTATCAGGGAACATAGACGGCGAAAGTGGATTCCAACTTTCGTAGCAGCAACCTTTGAATTATTAAGCTCGGCTCGCTTATTTACCTTTCTAAATATGATTTTATTTCAATGAGAACGCGGTATACGAGTTAAACTCTGATTATAAGATCTGCATATTTTGATTGAGTCCAGAGACAACGGAGAATAACACGTGAGTTGTGTAAAATATTGTAACTACGAGTAGTTGCAAAGAAGATAATACCACTGTACGGTATCATACGTTTTATAATACATAATCTAATTGTTGAAAGATAGCACTTAACATATTAGTAACAAATTCTTGTACAGCGGCCGTAGCACGGTCGCATTTTTATTACCTGTTACATTCTAACAAGTATGACTGTAAGTGCCGGGCATAGTGACAGGCGATAAAAATGGAACCATGCTGCCACCGCAGGACGGTAAATCGTCATCTACTTCAGAAGCCTAAATTGAGCTGCAAAGTTGTGCCATGTTTTCGCGTTTCATTCGTTTATTTATGATTAGACAAAGACAAAGACTCGATTTTATAGAGATCCGTTAGATTAAGAAGTCATACGAACGTAGTCAATGCCATAGTCGAAGTTACGCTTTCTATTTAGAACTACATTCTATAATAACTGACGTTTGACATGAACATTCAACAATAAGCTAATTTTACGGTTACACTCACGGGGTTTTTAGTCACTCGCGCGACATGTTTCGAAGAGCCTAGGTCTCCTTCCTCAAGCAAAAACAGTCTAACAGCGCGAGTGACTAAAAACACGTGAGTTTAACCATCAAATTAAACAACTATTAATTAGGCGAACTTATCCCTTAAAGGGATAAGTTCGCCTTTGTACTGCCTATTTCTGTGCCATATTTGTGTTCTATGTCTTTGTACAATAAAGAGTTTATACATACATACATACATACATTAGCTTAATGTTAGTTAGTTATGGACATTCGAGTAACATATGTAAGTACCTATATCTATAGGTATATAATACTATTCACAACGACGGGACTTAATCGCGTAAAATAAGTTTTAAATTTACCTCCGACGTTTCGAGGACGGCATTCTATTGAATAGAAGTTACGGTCTCATTTTAAAGCGACATGCTTAAATTCCCTACATGAAACAAATTTTACATATAAATCTTTATATGTAAAATTTGTAGCAACGAAAATAGTTTTATATACACTGATTTAAACTTTCACGTCTTTTACTCATTATTATTCACAACGTGGTCTTCTCCGAGACCACGGAGACAATGCCGTCCTCGAAACGTCGGAGGTAAATTTAAAACTTATTTTACGCGATTAAGTCCCGTCGTTGTGAATAGTATTAAATACCTATAGATATAGGTAATTAAGATATACTTACATATGTTACTCGAATGTTCATAATCGAATTTAAACTTGTGTGAAATACTAACATTAAGCTAATTTTATGGTTAAACTCACGTGTTTTAATCACTCGCGCTGTTAGACTGTTTGTGCTTGAGGAAGGAGACCTAGGCTCTTCGAAACATGTCGCGCGAGTGACTAAAAACTCGTGAGTGTAACCGTAAAATTAGTTTATTGTTGAATGTTCATGTCAAACTTCAGTTATTATAGAATGTAGTTCTAAATAGAAAGCGTAACTTCGACTATGGCATTGACTACGTTCGTATGACTCCTTAATCTATCGGACTTCTATAAAATCGAGTCTTTGTCAAACACAGACAAGTATCCAATCTATTGGCAGATAATTGTTTGTTATGTATGATATTAAGATATAATAATCTATTCAAATCTATTCATAGTAACTAGATCCCCGACATTTAAATAGGCAAGTCACAATGAACAAGACCTTAGTCAGTATAGTTTACTGCTAATTAATGTTTAGTTTACGCTTTAGTAGCTGGTATGCCAGTAACTGGAATGCCAGCAGACAGCTCACAGGCTGTCGGATAAACAGAATCGCGACTCTAGGCCACGCCAATCGCGAGCGCAAGGTCACTACTTCACTAGGGTGTCCAGGCAATTTGGATCTAGTTGGACGTTTCCTGAAAATCCTGAAATATAGTTTGGCCTATTAACATTTTTCGTTTAGACTATCTTTCGACGTTCAAAAAAATTGTGTAAATATGTAGTATATATAAAATTTTGACTTTTTTTGTGGCTTAAAATTTTTTAATAATTGAGATCGGCTTGGATGATTAATTATTTATGTATACCTACGTGTATATTATGCTACGGCCGAAACTTCTACGCGTAGCAGCAAATTTTTATTGCGTGTCTAGTTCAATAAAATAATTACACTAAAACTGATATTAATCTTTGGATTACGTAAACGCACCAAAATAACTTTATTAAGGATCCTGTTAGAAACGAAGCCATAATACCCATTCCTTTTCACTATTTATTAGATCTAGCAGCAAGCAAATATAACAATAAGGATCGATCCTAATTATTATATTTGCTTGCTGCTAGCGAATTTCGTTAAATCTTTACTTTGGTACATGGACGAGTACTCTACTAAACTATGTACCCTAAGTAAGTCTAAGTCAGTCGAAATAATGCCTAAGATGGCTCACTTATACTCATCCTACTCCCTCCCGTAAGTAATCAAATCAAAATCAGTTTAATTTAGCAAACGTGTGCGTCATCGGATGACGTCGTCCCACAAGGAAGCGCTTGAGGCACCAACTGGTTTGTTTTTATTGAGTTAATAAGCTTGTTAGGATGATAATTTGTGTTTTATTTTCTTTGCTATTAATTTTATATCGTCATAAAATAAAAAGTTATTTTAAACTGAGGCGTTTGAGCTGTATGATATGTCAAAAATAAACAATACCATTAAAAAAAAACATAAATGCACACAATAAACATTACGTTGGTTCCATCATCAGTCAGAAAATTATTTTGCCGGTCCTCGACCGGAAAAAAAAGACAATTAAAATCTAAAACACACATCCTGAAGAATTATCCCAAAAAATCTAAAAACCATGGCGACCTCACCCTCGCTCGCGCAACCTAGAAACGAGCTGGATTTCGTGACATTCGACTCCCGCGCATGTCTGCGTGCACACACACAACGGATACGTTTGTGTGCTAACCCACGACCACATTAACATATCACCGAATGCCAATCCAATTTAGGACCTATTACATCGCGTTAGAGGTCAGCGCTTAGTTTTTCAAGCGCATGCCTAAGTTAGTTTAAAAACTTGACATGGCATTGGTCGATTTGGCATGATAAAATGGGCGTAGCTATAATAAATTTGAAGGTTTCACAAATTGAAGATAAATTGTATGCGAGTGGACAGATTGGGTTTTATTATGGCTAGTTGTATAATATATTAAACTGCGTTGTTAAGTTAAATATGGTCATATCTGATTAGCCATCTTGTTTCTCGTGGTATTTGGTGTCCACTCGTTCTGCAGGTGGGTTTATTTCTAAACAACTTTCTAAACCCAAGTCTCAAAACCTTTCTTGATTAAGAGAGCCTTAGATGCGAAACTGTGGTTTTTATTGTTTAATTTTTACACGTTTTAATCAATGGTAAATGCCATTAAAAAATCACACGGAAACTAGACTTGAAAGGGCAGACTCTAACCAAAAAGTTTTAAAGGTTAAAGTTGGCTCGATAGAACAAAGTCACGAAGACATCATTAATTTTCAGTTGTAGTCGAAGGCAAAAATATCGATACAGACAAATGGCTCAAAAATATGACTCAGCTGAATGACAAAAATGTGATCCTAAATTTTGAGTCGTCAAAGGTGACACTTTGTACATACAGTTCAGACATTGTACGAACAATCTAGGTATTGTTTTAGTATTAGTCACCTATTATAGATTAGGCACGTGATCTTTGTTCACATTTATCTTTATTACTCATAAACTTTATTGTCAGCTTATGTTGCTGAGGTGGAAAACTTAAATTAATTTCGGTTTATTGCATTATTAAATACACATTAAGTTGATCACAACGTTTTAATAGCTCGTAAAAACGATCAAAAGTACTTATAAGGAAAATATTCAAAGGCCCTGTTCAACTTAAGTATTTTCATATAGTATAATTAACACTATATATCTATCTGCCTATTAAATTGAACCTACATCTTTTAAATAAATCAACAAATATTTTAATTGTTTAATATCGATATAATCTACCTATTTATCCCTACTTGAAACATTTGTATCTTATGGTGATTACATCCTTTATTATGTATGTATACCTAACACATAATGTGTGAATCATTTATTTACATAATTGATTATATACAGTGGTACTACTAAACTAAATTAATAACTAGCTTAAATCTAAAATAGGCCCTTGAGGCGTTGTACCAAGGATGCTGGCGGCATTTCCACGCTGTAACGCAATGCTGATACGTTGTGCGAGGAAGCCGCCAGCTCTTCGGTCACCAGTTACGTCAACCAGACTCTTCGCTTCTAAAAGCAACTTGTGCGCGCTGGGACCCCATGGATCTATAGGTAGTTTCAACTCCAAATTTTATGAAATGGTACTCTACCTACGCTCTTATGTTTACATTAAACTTTTATTTTATTTATATTAAACGAATTTTATTTTACTTTTATTTATTACGTTTTAAAACTTCCGCTTTGTGCGTACTTTCCGCCGCTCGCCCGCTTTTATAAACACTATTATATTCAAAAAACGATAGGGCATATAAAACATGCTTATTATACTAATAAAAGACCCTTAAGGGCTTCAAACAGACCTACGAAGGTATACTTTGCAATTATTTCAGTTATTATCGAGTCGAGTTATTTCGTAGTCGACATCTAGGGTCAAGTAGCGGAATTTATAGTTACCACTCTTTCCTTACTTATATTTCCAAGGGCCTGACACTCTTTGATTGAGAAAGATAGTCTTATTGCGATTCCTATAAGAGGAAAGAGAAAATAGTGCCATGCTTTGTCCTTATCACCGACCGGGTGGCATCATAGGTAGGAGGCGATGGCGAAATACCGAAATTTATAAGTGAAAGAGAAAAAATCCTATGCTGCCAAAATGTTATATGAATATTATTTCTCTTACCCCCGGTCGCTCGGTGGCGCGTCTATAATTACTTGTATATACTATGTCTATGTATATTTCTCTATGATAGTACGCACTATTATCATCAGTTGTCAACATAGATATACATATAATGGATATCGCATTTCGCACACGGACGAAGTGACCGTGACATACTATTCAATAAACATATGTGCCGGGCGTGATTATTCGTGTACCTTATGGCTAAGATATTAAGGTTCAATGATGGTTAGTTAATTGTAATGTCGCGTTTGCTGAAGCTAAAACAGAATGAATGAATACTTCTTTATTGTTTCAATTAGTGTTTGAGGATTTTACGTATGTTTATGTGGTTATTTCAAGCCCCTATTAGTAATATAATAAAAGTTAATTAATACATGTTTGAGGTATCGGTACCTACATAACTATTGTATACCTATATAGGTAGGTATGTTATATAGAGTTTTTTTTATGTGGAATTGCATGACCATGACACTATTGTAGTGTCATGTCGTGTGTCATTACATGGACACATTATGAATGAATTCATGAAAATGATTACGTTACTTGTCATTGCAACTGTCAACTCGATACCTAAATTTTTTGCCCTATTGATGTTTGTCGATATACGATTATCATCTTGCTTAGGCCCCCTTATAACAAAATATCTGGTATTGATAATTTAACAAAAAAAAACCGACCAAGTGCGAGTCGGACTTGCCCACCGAGGGTTCCGTACTTTTTAGTATTTGTTGTTAAGTATAGTGGCAACAGAAATACATCATCTGTGAAAATTTCAACTGTAGTTATTACGGTTCATGAGACTGACAGACAGACGGACAAACAGACAGACGGACGGTCTTAGTAATAGGGTCCCGTTTTTACCCTTTGGGTACTGAACCCTAAAATGGCCTCGGGTAGGTACCCAGGGTATTTTTTGCGTTTATGAACAATTAACTCTACGATACCTAAGTTCTTTTAAACTATGCTCTTGTTGCTAGTTTTTTAGCTATTTTGGTAGCTTTAAATTAACTACATGACTCTTACGTACTATTTGAGTTTTGTTTTCAATGAGGGCTATCGTTTTTTTGTTCACCAGTTGGCGCCTCTGTTGAAGGTGGTCCAAAACACTAAAGAACAGCTGTCAGTCATTGAAGTGACAAGTGACATTTGACATTTCGAACTATGGAAAAGACCACCATCTACACTAGCGCCCCTAGCGGCGAATTCATACGCGTTAGCCCTCATTCGGATTCACCAAAAAAACCTTAAACACAAATATTTTCTTCCAGTAATGACACAGAACAGAAAACCTGCCCATTATCGCTAACCATCAATTTTCAATGCGTTCCCAAGCTGAATGGACAAGTGTTGCCAGTAGTAATTTCTCTATTTAGGTAGAAAGCTGATCTTTGGCCTTTAATCTTTGCCTGGCTTATTATATTAGATGTGGGATTTGTGGAAAGGACTTTAAAATTACTGGTTTGCCAAGGTTATGGCATTTATTGGTAGTTTAAAGAAATGACAATTACCTATTCCTTAAGCCTTTCATTATAATTTACTTAATAATGTAAAACCGACTTTAGTCAGTTTTACACTATGTAAGGAACTTGTAGATAAAAGTCAAGAACGCAATATTTTTTTAAATAAAGGGATGAATAGGTCCGTCCGTCCGTGGTAGCTTCAGGGTAAAACCAATCCAAGAGAAGCTAGTGGAAGGTCGACTTAGATGGTACGGGCATGTAATGCGTTGCGTCGCCCACCCGAACACCCGAAAAGTGCTCGAAATGTTTCCGGAGCCAAAAAGAGGAAGAGGAAGACCCCTGCAAACATGAATAACTACCATAAACAAGGACATGAAGGATGCAAATGTCACATCTGAGACAATCGGGACAGAGCGTCCTGGCGAAGAAGGATTAGGAGAGCCGACCCCAAATGATGGGATAAGGCTAGGCAGAGAGAGAGAGAAAGGGATGAATAGGTACCTACAGCAGTTAGTTCAATAATGTATTACCTACACAGACATAAAAGTAAATATAACTTACAAATGTACGTAAACCCTAATACGGTAATACTTTATACCTTATTATGTATCTCCTTTTAATAATTTATTCATTGTATTTCTATTTACCAATACATTATTTATCCTTTTCTGTGTTATCAACATTTTAAGTAAGTTAATTGTAGCTACATTGTAATTACGCCCGTCAGCTACTTATCTCAATATACCTATAACTATGTAGAGAACTAAAATGACAGAAAGTCCGTCTTAATTTGTTAAACGATGCAATTAGGGAGTTCTCCGTATGGTAAAGAACCCATAATTTATAGTGAACGCGACCATAAAAAGCAATTTTGCAGGTTGGCGTCACTGCCTAATAACGGTTTCCGCTAAATCCAAAATGGCGGACGGACCGAATCACACAAATTAGCTCTTTTGTCCGCGATTTTCATTTGTTAGATGATGGAGCAGGATTGAATGGTGTTTTTAGAGCTGTTTGTGGTTGTGTTAAAAAATGTTGGTGCATCTATTTGTTAGCTACTTACTCGTAAACTGAGGCATACATTTCAAAGATAATGTATAACATTTAAATAATTCAAAGATAATGTATAACATTTAAATATGTTGTTATGTAACTACCAAAAAAGAATAAAATTTTGTGAGCTTAACAACTATGTCAAATTGCTTAAAAAACTCAATGCGAATTTAAGCTTCTTAGTTTGATGTCGCAGAATGAAACGCAGGGCACGTTCTATTTTAAATTAATCTCCATAATTTGTTTTTACTTGTATGAGTAGAGTAGGTAGGTAATTCCAGTCAATAATCCCTCGCGCCATTCGGTGGTTTCGTTACTCAACATATTGTAATACCTACTTTCCCATATTGTCCCACCACAAGGATAACAACCGTTGGTAATGTGCCCAATAAACGCTTTAGATTATTTATTTATTTTATACCACGTCGGTGGCAATCAAGCATACGGCCCGCCTGATGGTAAGCAGTTACCCTAGCCTATGGACGCCTGCAACACCAGAGATATTACATGCGTGTTGCTGACCCTTTAAAAACCAAAGTGAAAGTGATATTTTAACCATGGCTATGCCCCTACGTTTGATTTTTTTCGATTTTTTTATTATTGTAAAAAATAGGTACGGATACGGATTTCATACATTTTTATTTTTATTTTTTAACAAGCAGAAACGTCTGCGAACGATGCTATTAAGCTTAGAATAAATTTAAAAGTGGAAAAATTACTGCCTTGGGTGAGACTTGAACTAACGGCTTCTGGATCGATACTTCAGCGGCCAACTGAGCCACCAAGACCTCATCCATAGTCAGCAAATCTTCCCACTATATGGGTCTAGGGGACCCTAGCGACATCCACCGTAAGAGCGTTACACTTCTTAAACGGCCACCGGAGTTCCAAGTCATATTGGAAATTCACCAGTTACGATGTTCTATTTTTTTTCCCCAAGGTAGTATTTTTCCACTTTTAAATAAGAATTTGCAAATAACAAACGAGGGGGCAAAGCTGTGGTTGATATACAACAAATTGTTTCAAAATAAAATATCCCGAGAGGAAAATGAGGACTAGTTTTGTATGAAAATGCGATTTAGCGCGGGTCCTCCACTTTCGTCTTTACATGTGTGATTCACCTAAATGGTGGGTAAGCATATCTCTTCCAGGGAGGGTGTCTGTTATCAAGGGTATCCCCTGATACCGTTTATTAATTACATTTCTGAAACTTTCAAAACCCAACCAATATCCGAACTCCAACAATTTCAATAACCCTGTCAATACCATGACATAACCGGCTACAATGGTTGCTTATATTAAAATAGTTGGCCGGTCGTTGCATAATTTTAAACCACCTGCGAACTAGTCATTGTGTTTTGGTATTTAGTCAATTTTATATTTACTATTATATACCTTAAGGCTTTGTAATAAGGAGGAGAATGTATACATATTTTTGGTGTTATGGTGTGAAGTAATAAGTTTTTTGTAATTGCAGGTGCCTGTAATTGTTATCAAATGTGCCTATGCAGTATTATCATAGTGTTTTGTAATCGTAGTTGAATGCTATTTGATATAAAAGGCTAGGAAAATATGCTTAAATTAGGTGATAATTTCAGTTTACGATAAGTATTTTGTATTTCATATAATGATACCTAAAATGGTCTAAGAAGTAGTTGTTTCTTTTTACATACATATTTTTATGGAAATGCGATGCGTTTCACACTATTGTTCACTTATACATATATTATAATTTGATAAAAAATACATAGAAATACCGAATCCATCTGGTGAAGTAGGTACCTACTTTTGACATCAGTTTGAAGTAATAAATAAAATATCTTCGATCGATCAATTTGCAGAAAATATAATACGATAAGGTGGTATTAAAGTAGTGTTATAATGTCTTTTATATTTAGGTACAGTAATGCCTTGTTATAGGAGGCATATAAGCTGATGAATCGCCCGTTGTTAAGCAATTCCCGTCGCATATGGACACCTGCAACACCAGAGGGATTGCAATTGCGTTGCGACCTTTAAGATGGGAGTACACTCTTTTCTTGAAGGTTTGAAGGTCGTTTCAGTCCGAAAATACCGCGGACGACAGTTTATTCCACAGTTTAGCTAAACTTCCTTTTCTGGAGAAACGCACAGATATGGACTGCCACTGCCTACCACCTAAGTGGTAATGTTGTCGCGTAGGGCGATGGCGGAAAGAAGTTCCAGTCATACCAAATTTCTATAGTAATATACAGTTTCTAACACAAGGTACACACTTCATTGATGCAGTTTTTAGTATTTTTGCTAACAAATGACATCATAACTATTTAGTAGACAAGGCCGAAGTTATGCTGTTTCAATATCGCACTAACTAATTAGCGGGGGCAATTGGCACGTTCGCACTTGCTTGTCCAGTGGAGTTTACGACTCTACCGATTACTAAACGGTAGTGCAAACAGGGCTTGAGGTTCAAGTTCTTTAGAATTGGTTGAAATGATGCCTCGAGTTTCGGAAATTGTTTTTTACCTAGTAATTATACCTTACCTGCAACATAGGCAATTTTTAAGTAAAAATAGATGTTATTAGCACATGTGTAAAAAAAAATTGCGTTTAATAAAATAAATTGGATTATTTTTACACCTTTTTATTTGAGAAGACAAGCCTTAACAAATAATTACCACACGAGTAACAAAATAAAAATATTATTACAGAAAGTTACCTACTGTTAAAATATGTATCACAATAATCTAAGTTTATTTAGTTACTACTAGCGCCATCTGTTTTACTTTTAGTTTACACTATTATATGTCATTGTCTGTGACACATTAAAAAAATAAACCAGTCTCATTGCAACGGCTATCTTACTTGTTTCATTTTAGGTTCGTTTTGCGTTAAGTAACACTTTTTGGAAAAGTACTAATTAAAAAACACTGTTTCTTTACATAGCTAGTATAGACACCCTAACACATCCTTTCATCAAAAGAGATAAATTAAAAATGATACCACAAAAAACCTCCCCAACTTGGAACAATCATCGTAACATTAAATCAATCGTTAGTTACACATTATCTACTGTACCACAAAAACTGTATGTCTGTCTGTTCTCACAGCTTTAACTGCTGATGCGAAACGGATCGCTTCCGGGCGTGTTCCGTGCGTACGCGCATAGACCAGCGTATCGTGACCTTGGGTTCTGGGGTCTGGGGGCCTAGACAAGAACACGTTAATAGAAAACGCCTGTCGAAACCTAAATCGTATATGGAAATAGTCACGTGACTTTTCGTAGCATCTTGACGTTTGTACGATTGCCATCCTTGCAATGAGGGCTATCGTTTTTTTGCTCACCAGTTGGCGCCTCTGTTGATGGTGGTCCAAAAGACTAAAGAACAGCTGTCAGTCATTGAAGTGACAAGTGACATTTGACATTTCGAACTATGGAAAAGACCACCATCTACACTAGCGCCCCTAGCGGCGAATTCATACGCGTTAGCCCTCATTGTGTCGCTTAACTTCAAACTCGTAGGAAATATCACCTTTTCTCAATACCAAAATCGCTAAATCTTTGGGACGTCTTTTTTATGGCAGGAAGGAGAATGTCGATTCTGAGTAGAATGAGCCCAAGAATGTCGGAATTTGAAAGAATCAGGGTTTCAATATTTATTTTAGAAAACGCCCAGATATTATGTTGCATTTCATGTAGATAATTAAAGAATGTCGTTTTAAAATAAGAGCGTAACTTCGATTGTATGGGAGCGCTTTTTTGCGGTGGTTTTGTGTGACTTAAAAATATTTTTTCTCAAAAAAAGTTTATTTTCTTTTTGTATTAGTATGCAGGCACACTTTTCTTTGTACAACATTTTGTTGTGCCCTATCTATTAAAGTTACATTACGAAATACAAGATACAAGACGCCTACAGCTAATAGAAAAAAAACCTGAAGAAATCCATTTTTACGTCAACATAATTTCCTCCCGGTTTTTAAATGTTGACGTTCTTAGAACCCTAGGTTTACTGATTCAACCAAATTGGTCATCAAATAATATACTAGTAACTATATTAGAATCACTCTCAGTGATTCTGATATAACAATTTCTTAAGGTTTTGATACGACCGTGACAATCGCTGACGCTGAATTCGAATTTCGCGGTAGGCCGTCTGGGATATTTATAAAACACTGCTTAGTTACCAGAAAAATTGAAGGACCTTGTTCAAATGAAACAGGTACACTAGCAGCAATAGTTGCTAAGCGGGCGTGGTGTTTAAAATGATCTTAACGCGACTTTATTGTTAAGAGAATAAGAGCGTGTCAAGGTATTTTTGAACACCTCGCCCGCTTAGCAAGTTCTACTGCTGACTGCATCATCACAATAATTTATCTAGCTAGTCCCACGCCATTTTATTTCCAAGTAACGGCGCCAGCGCTCCCCAACCTTCGGTCCGAAAAAATAATCGCTCGGATACTCCGTTTTTGCACTAAAAAATTGATCGTCGATTATCCGATCGGCATTCATGTATTCGCCGAGTTCGTGGATGCCGGCTATTAGCAGTTGTTAGTGTTAATTTAATTATAGCTGTCTGTTGTATTGAAATGTCTTCAATTTCTTGATTTTTTATTGTACGGTCGAGTTCACAGACATCTTTACGACAACGAGCACGTTAGCAGTCCCTTTAAAATAAATTAAAAAAATCATTTAAGTATTTCGGAATTAAAATTTCCATATTGTAGTTATTAGTAGCTTATGAGTATAATTCTTAACCTATGTTAGTGATACTAATTATGTTATATATAATTTATTCTATTACAAGCGTGTAAAAAAATATTTTAATTTTTGTTATTATTGTAAATATAAAATATCCTGTTTACAATAATGTGTATGAAATATATTATAGGACAATCTTACACGAATCGGCCTCAGTAAGGCTTGTGTTGTGAGTACTAGACGATGCTTTATCTTAATATAATAGAAAGAGAAGAAGTATTTATCTATAATACTTAAATACCTACATAGAAAACATCCATAACTCATGAACACATCCATAACTCATCTGTGATGAGCACACAAATAAATGCCCTAACCGGGATTCGAACCCGGGACTCTCACTACCGACTCTGTTAGGAGCCGGTTAATACAAGGAATGAAGACTATATACGAGAAAGGAACGTTTTGTGTTTGTTTCGTTAGCTTTATATGGCCAAAAGATAAATTATATAATGTATTTTCTAAATGAGAATGTACCAACAATTACATAAACACAGAAAAAAGTCTAATAAGGGCATGAATTCCTAATAAAAATAATTGCATGCGATACACGTAATCTACAAGCGAGCGAAACTAGCCCCATCTGCTGACTATAACCGGAAAAAAATAATTACAATTTGAAACACGGGCCCTTACAAACTTGCCTTAAATGGTACTGAGATGTATTAAAAATTAAACAACTTCCGTGCAATGACCGATAGAAAAAAAAATATAATAAATAAAAGAAAACGCCAAGCGAAAAGCAAATGTAATCTTATAGCGATAAATTTAAAGAACTATTTCGAATAAACATTAGTGCAGCAGATGTTGTTCGAAATGAAGATTAGGGGAACTAAGGCATAAAAACTGGTCAGCCAATGGCGGGCCGCGGACATCGTCCGTCTCGCTCGCACGCCGCGCGCTCTGCTCTTTCTAATGCTCATATTTTTTGCCATCTTATTCTAATTCTTCATTCAAATGGCTCGCGTTCGATTCCAGGAGCCCGCAACCTTTTTAATCGTGAGTTTTAAATAACGAATTTTACAGTTGAATCGATTTTGCATTTTAAAATTTTAAACGGCGTAGATTTGAAGATAATTGGCGTAGACGGTGCGTTTTCGTTGGTAACAATTAATTTTTATCATAGAGTATGATCTATGGCTTTCCTTTTTTTTTCATAGCGCTGCCCGGTTGCGTGAGATGTGAACACAGATAAACAGCTCGCCATGGCAAAATTGTTATTATTTTTTTCGTCACTATCGTCGTGTTTCATTAATTCTTATTCTTGTTGAAGGAGTTATTACCTTTTTTGTTTTGTTTTTGACGTGCTAATATAGCAATTAAGGGATAAAAACTAAGGTATCTAGGAGTAGAACGAAATGGTTTATTTTTCTACGTGGGGGCTTGCGTGCGTGTGCGTAAATGTAATGAAAGTAATTAAATGCGATAATCCGCCTTATTTCATTACACAAAAATCTCTCACTTATGTTTGACTATCTCATTAATTTGGAATTGTATTAACAAGTAATTGAAAACGTATCTATGAAATACTTTTAACATGGCTGAGAATAATGTTTATTGGAACTGTAAATATATATAGGTACGTATACAATTTACATTTTAATTAATTAATTATTAGTAGCACTGGTTTATAATTCCAACATTTTTATAAACTTTCCTTCAAATTTGTAATTCAAAATCAATTAATTCATAAATAATAATCATACAAAAAGTGGGTATAAACTAACTGAAGGGTAGGTACACGTTACGGAAAGAAAATTAGATTTTCATCTCAAAATGTAGAGCATTTAACGAACTTTTAGTTATATGTTATGTTACTACCGTATAATATATTTAACACATTTTTTTTTTACTTTAAAAAGCCTAGTCACGGAATTAACATACATTTTGACTTTGTTCCAAACTTTAATAACGCGATCACTCAACATTTTTGTAAAGTGACTAGACATGTTCTTTCCGTGTACCTACCCTTCAACTCACCTTTTCATAAAAAAAAACAAAATATTTTCATCAAGTTTAAGTTTTACTAAAAGAAAAGTTACAAATCAAAATTCAAAAAGTTTCTGCCCGCAACGCAACTTCATCTGCGTAAAATGAGGATTCGATCAAAACTACCTTATGTCCTTCCCCGGGTCTCAAAATATGTCCATACCAAATTTAATCTAAAACGGTAAGTACTACGTAGGCGAACAACACGCGAACGCGAAGCGAAGCGCGCCGCGGGGTGAATCAATCCTTTGATGCCTATAGAAGTGTTCCACGTGGGTATCTCGTTGCGAACACGAAACCCGTGGGCCCGTCGCTTCGCTTAGCGTTCGCGAATTGATCGCTTACGTAAGACGCTGCGTAAGCGTGATGAAGAGGTAACAGACAGAGTTAATTTTCCATTTATATATAATATTAGTAGGGATTAAAATTGGTCTCAAAATAACCTATAGTTAAAGATCTGCTCTAGCTAAGTAGGCATGCACGAAATCTCGCATTGTGTGCTTGTCAAACTAGCGTAAGATCAGCTGGAGGTCGCGAGATGTACAGCATCCGGCCTCTCATTGTCTCCGAGATTTAAGAGACGAGCTTATCTGATGCCGTAACCGCACCTTTGTTTTCATAATTGTATTAGTTAGGCTTGAGAGTAGAGATATTTTATTCTTAGTAGTTAGTTAAATAGAAAACTATGCTGATAGTAGAAAAAAATGAAAATCCTTAATTTTGAATGTAACTATAGTTACGCCAAATTTTTTCATATAATATACAATTTCCTACAATATAGCCTATAGTGGTCGTCTGGGTTATAAAAAGCGAAATAATACGTAGTTTTGACGATTCGGTGAAAACCATGTACCTAGATTACTTAAAAAGGATAGAGTACTTACAATTACAGTACATACAAACTCAGCCCTTCACGGTAATCTAGTGAAAAAGATAAAAATAAAACACGAGAATGTTAAAAACATTAAAAAGGCGAGTACTTATAATTTTTTGATAAAAAAAAACATGAAATAAAACCATGAAAACGGGTATATCATGCATACGGGCATATCGCGTATATTGAATTTATAATACATCCCAAAGTAAAAAGTAGTAAGTTTAAGTATTATAAATTCAATATACGCGATATAATCCGTTTTCATAGTTTCATTTCATGAGTAACTATCGCGTTAACCGAAGACAATATAAAAAAAAAACATTCTAAGAACAAATTAAATTATTTTCAATTTTTTTATTTCAGTTAAAAAAAAACATTCCTAGTAATAATTCGTTTCTTGTTAAAAATTAAATAAATAATTATAGAGGTAATGTCTTGGTAAAGAACGCCTTAGCCATTTGTGCCTACTTATTTTTGTTGAACAAAAAGTTTAAATAAATTAATAACTACATAAATTGTTTCCTTGGAATTTTTCAACATCAAATAGTTAGTTTTGTACCTGAAGACAGGCCCGAGAATTTTAAAGACCTAATTATGTACCGTTGCACACAATATTTTTTTCTAAGACACCTAAAATTATAAATAAAATCAAAGTACATAATTGTTTGTGATATTAGTAGTTATAGAGTAGAAAAAAATAAATAAAGTTATATTTATGAAGGTCTAACAATACACAAAGAACTGAAATTGATATATAAGTTTATTAGTTAGTTTTGACGTGTAAAATTTTAATTTTATTAATAAATGATTGTATTGTATTGTATTGTATTAAGGACACACAAAGCCATCTAATGTTTTTTTTCCCAGAGCCACAATAGCACATTGTCTAGGTATGATAAAAATGTCATTTTTCCATAATAATATAATATAAAAACATTTAACTGCAATGGTATCTGTTTGCCTACGGATAGGTACATTTATATTTCCTAGGCTATTACAATACAACTAGGTATACTATAATACTAAAGACATAGGGTAGTTATAGGAATCCTCAAAAACTGCGTTAGGACTTTAAAAAATTGCAATAATACCTGATGTATTTTAAAAGCTAGTTTATGTTTGGTTTTATTCAAAATTATGAATTAAGTTCATTAGGATCTTTTTTTAGGTATGTATTTATCAATATTGTTTTCGTGTTTTGTGATAAGTTTTCATTTAAATGAAATGGTTTATTTTAGACAGTTGGGACGCGAAATGGCAAGGGTTGTCAAAAGGCTTGTTGTTTTGGTATAGTTTTTTATTTGCAATTCGACATTAAGTCTTCATACGCCTAAGTAATTGATCGAAGTAATTGACTAATTAACAAATTATTACTATTAAGTAATTGTAATAATTTAGTTTAAATTGTTATTTGCAATTAGGTGTATGTAAATTCCACGTTGACGTGTAAAAGAGGGGGTGTGGCATATTTCCTGAATAAATGTTGAAGTTGAAAAGACAAATCCGTAGGTTTTGCTGGTTTTTGACGCAGAAGAAGGTTGTTACTCCCAGACTAAAGTTATTATTCCGCGTATGTTATAAGGTACTTGCGCCTAAGATGGATCACATCGTTAGGTATTTTTATTTCTAATATAGAACTTGGAGTAATATCTATGGTACCTACTAGCGAACATGGACGCACAATTTGAACCCAATCACACTTATAAAAGTACTTATAGGATTTTTTTAAAGTAGGCAAACATAAGAACTGGGTCATATTAGGCGCAAGTACCTTAGTAAAAGTCACATAATATTATATAGGTACGTAGATACATGTGTAACAAAACATTTGTAAAAACTATATATGTATATACACGGTGGCATAGGTCCATTCCCGTTGCCAGGGAGGTTTTGGGATTATACTGAGCAACTTTTACTATGGGACCAACCCCGAAATCGCGAAAAAAAATTTGGTTGTTTCATACATTTTGTCTGGTCCATTTTATAAATGGTCAAGAAAATCTTGGCAGTAGAAAAAGCCAGCAAATTTAAAAAAATTAAGCGCGAAGGGATATCGTCCTATATCAAATTTAAATATCGCGCCTTTTTCTACTGAAAAGATTTGCTTGACCAACTATATATAGGAGGGTAATTTTTTTCTGTATATAGGTACCTACCTCTATTTCTATGCTCGCATTAAATCCGTTTCCCAAGCTATACATTACACAATTTCATAACCATCCTAAGCACGCGTTTAGCCATAATAATAATATAATAAAAAGGTTTAATAGTACCGGTTCTATAGATGGGCATTATTTAATAATGGTAATAAGCGCGAATAATGTCGGTATGTCCACGATGAGCCGAACAAGGACACGGACGTTTCCGCGTTGAATCACTTTATATTATGCGGTGGTGCAAGCTACGAGATTGTTGCTTTTTTATCTAAGGCGTTTTATAAAATTAGTTTATGTGACTACTACATAATGAAAGGCATTAAAATACGAGTGTGGGTTTATGAAACAAATGAAATAAGTTTCATAAAAGGATCACACGAGTATTTTAATGCCTAATTATGTACAGTTACATACACTGCTTTATCTACATCTATAAAGTTTTATTTCAAGCAACACGAACACGTGCACCCATATCAGAATACAATTTAAATAGCCAAAAATAAACACTCAAATATAGCCTCTGGCGGTCCACAATACAAGAAAAATTGTCAGTCAAAATATAAATAGACTATACTTATTAATTTTTTTTTTACTATTAGTAAAACAAAAAAAGAGCAACACTGTTCCATTTAATAATGATTCAAATTTGATTTGAGGTAATTTATACTGATATGGACTGGAATTGGATTTTTTTTTACAGTTAGTCGATTGTAAATTTGGTCAGTATCTGATGATCCTGAAGAAATCAAAGGAAATCTTCAAATATTTCAGAAACGCCTATAATTTAATACTGTTTCCGGCGTTTGTGAAAAACTTAGTAGTTGTCGACTATTTTGTATCACCTTTAGGATCAAATCTGAGTTTCAAGCTGATTTTGTAAATCATTTAGTGGGACAGCACGTCAGTTTTGAATTTATTTGTATTTACAATACTTCTGAAAACAACAATGAATAAAGACATATTAAACATATTAATAACCGGTCACTCACGTAATATGTCTGTCAGGTGTTTAATATGTCTGTGACTCACGGAAGTTTTTTGATTAAAATTAACAAGGAATAAAGATTTAAAAAACTTAACCAACATTTCGCTTATGCCTCACACCGCCTAATTTTTCTAAATCACAACCGACCAATCGCGTCCTCTCGTCACCCACACCGACGGCGATGGTCACACACGCACACTGACTCACGACGACCTTGAAACGGCCACTCTAATCGCACTTTTAGCCAATCAGTAGGCAGCAAACACTCATACAAAAACGGCTACATATATATTTGAATTAGGAACACTTGTGACGTTCTTGATTTAAATAATTGACACACTGGATCCTTTGTTGGTTATCATATATATGTCACGCCATTTTGTAGTCTTTTGTTATTTGACTGTTTTAGTTTTGAATAGTTTAGACACGTTTTTACATAGTTGTTATCGCAGGAGCTTATGTATGGTATGTGCATTGTTCGAATGTTATGTATAGGTAATAACAATGATTCATTGTTTTCTGACATGCGTTTGCGTTCGGCTGACCATGGCGGCCGTTTTCGGGGAGGGGGTTTGGGGGTAATATAATGTACGTAAAAAAAAAAATTGCCATTTTGTAATTGTGTTCTTACGAACATATTTATGAAGTATTTAGGTATATTTTCTAAAATTAAAGTAAGTAATATATTTTATTATCATTAAAATTAGATTTTCATTTTTACATACAAAAATGCAATGTGCAATTTTAATTGTAACCTTTCGCGAGAGGCTTAATTAGGTGCTTTTTAGGGTTCCATACCCAAAGGGTAAAAACGGGACCCTATTACTAAGACTCAGCTGTCCGTCCGTCTGTCATCAGGCTGTATCTCATGAACCGTGATAGCTAGACAGTTGACATTTTCACAGATTATGTAATTTTGTTGCCGCTATAACAACAAATACTGAAAACCGAATAAAATAAATATTTAAGTCCCATACAACAAAAGTGATTTGTTTGCCGTTTTTGCGTAATGGTACGGAACCCTTCGTGCGCGAGTCCGACTCGCACTTGGCCGGTTTTTGTCTATTTGTACCTAAGTACCTACCTATCGAGAACTTCTGTAAATTGTAACTTAAGTTTTCTCATATTCTTATGTAAATGATTATTTAAATATTTAATAGGTTATTTTATCTTTATTATCCTAGGGCGCTATAATATACCAGGCTACCATAAAAAGCATGAAATAAATTTACATTAATTTAAAATACACACTTGGGTCCATAAATTTTCTGATAAACACAGTCATTGGTGGTTTTTTTTTGTTATCTTGTATGATGAGATCTCATATTTTAATATGAATGCAGTTTAATTCATATAATTAAGTTATTAAAACTATATTTAAAAATATTACTATTTCACCCAACACAAAATTTACATTCTCCTAATATAATATTTAAGTACCTAGGCGCCTACTTAATGCCTATAATTATGGATGAAGTGAATGATCGGAAATTTAAAAAATAATACTAAAATTATTATTTTTAACCTGTGACCCCGGTACAAATTTTAGTACCAATTCCAAAATCTATTTTGAACTTTTATTTAAAAACAGAGTTCAAAATTCAAAAATCAAAACAACTGCTGTGGGATCTCAGGAGGTTACATCGCTTTCGGTAGGTACTTACCTATTTATTTATTTTTTATGTAATGTGTCATATACTTACCTACCGTTTATTTATAACTCTAAGACCAAAACAATCGTGCTTGTATAAATTCTAAAAATATTATATTAATAAAATAACTAGTTTATAGATGTATAATGTTTTTTTTGTATGAACAAAAAATTTGGGTTGTTCTCATCGTAAAAAAATATTAGAGGTACTTGACATGTCACTAGATACATAAAAAATCACTTTTCAATTTAGTTTTCAAACAGAGTCTATATTATGTAATTTTATGTACCTAATAGGGTCATTGCGCTAGTATCTGTCCATGCTCTGGTTTTCGTCCACTTGACGGATTAGCAAATAATATATTTCATTTTTAATTAACTTGCGAAATATCTTTTATTTAGATAAATATAATGTTTAGACATTAAGGTTTGCAATAAGTCCAAATTTGTGCAGCAATGTACGAGTAGGTTTATATTCAAATGTCGTCAAGTGGACGAAAACTAGTGCTGGACGAAAATTAGCGCAATGAATAATGCTTTGTCTTTGTCTAATTCATAGAAGTTCAAAGCCACCTTAATTACTAAATTAACTAAGGGTCTCGGTTCGGTGGCCAAAGCCAGATGCCAGAACTCCGTAGAATACTGGGAATAACTGTACATGTTCAATAAATAGTAGGTACTACCATACAGAAATGAAACTTCCTACAAAATCGAAGTTTGACAGCGGTTCAGGGACGAATCATCATTATTACTAAGTGGGTCGAAATCTTTTCGTTGTCTTGTTTCTGACCACTCTGTCACGCGCCTATTTTTGTCTTTTATTAATGTAATAAAAAAGTTGAGTGCTATTGCATGTCTTTCTAGCTGCAGATTATAGTTCTCTTGAGAAAATTTAAAAACTAAATTTCACCCCATACAAAAAGCTCCACTCCGTCAAATTTTTTGGGGACAAAAAACAAGACAACCAAAAATTTTTTGACCCAAGTACTTAAAATTAGAGTTAATGTTATATAAAACGAAATAATAAAATTAACTTAAACTAACACGATTTTCACTCATAATCTTAAACTAACCCGGGACTTAGTAAAAACTTAAGTTTATTTATGGCCTTACGTTTCGAATGTGACGTTACGTTCGTGGTCTCAGGCAGACTGGCGAGGAATTGTATCAACATCTTCTTGCTAAGCGGGTTTTTAGGCGATTAAGTCCCGTGTTAGTTTAAAATTATAAAAAAAAAGAAAAAAAAAAAAAAAAAAAAAAACAATATTAACTTAGCCTATGACCCGCTACATAAGGAACTGGCGCATGCAGATAAAGCCAGTGTAAATGAGGGCTACCGTTTTTATGCTCACCAGTTGGCGCCACTGTAAATGTAGGTCAAGAAAAACAGATCTCAAAATTCTTCTATGCTTATTTTTATAAAATCAATACGTTCTAGTATACACAAAGGTATTTTAACTTCTAAATGTGCCATTTTTTCAACCGGTTTATTTTTGCATATATTTTAGTTGGCACTTTTTTTAAACCACTAACATTTATTGAGCTATATCTATTGTTTACCATGATTAATCAAAGATGGACAAAGATTTACCAAAATTATGAATAAGGAATGAAAATTCCCGATAAAAAAGCTTGAAACCCTCTAAACTTCTATGCATTTGACATTTTTGAAAGACCTCCATCTACACTAGCGCCCCTAGCGGCGAAATTAAACGCGGATAGATGAAAGACAGTTATAAATGTTTAATTTATTTGTTACTGTTTTAAAAACTAACGGGTTAATATTTATGGAATACGTTAAATGTTTGAGCCTAGTAAGGGTATCGTGGTTATCGATTTGTGTAATTATTACTGCTTTTTATAGATACGAGTATTTGTCTAGTTGATGGTTTATTGGATCGTTATAAAGATTTATGGGTTTTCGTTTAATTGATAATATATTTATTGATGCCTGCAGGCTAATAATTTACTTTTAATTGGAATTTTAATTTTTCACCGAAACGTACCTTTGTACAGTCGACAACAGATATATCTGTGCGGCCGAGGTGCTCAAAAATATCTGAACACGCACTCTAACGCCTTGACAATAGAGGCGTGTTTAGATATTTGTAAGCGCCTTGGCCGCTCCAATATGTCCGATGGCGACTGTACAGTCAGGTGTAAAAATATGGGTGCACAAATCATACTCAAAAGTGTGTCCCATAGCTCTTATGTCAGCGAATCAAGAACTATGGGACATATTTTTGAGTAAGTTGTCTACACACATATTTTTTACACACACTTATTTCACTTACGTACCTCCATACCTACTAAAGAAGTAGGTGTGTTTTTTTTAAACATTTAAAACTTCGCGTTTTGAACACATATTAAATCACATTTACAATCGTCAAACGTCAAACGTCGGTAAATAAAGGTAACAAAATAAATTCACGATAGACCCATTTTGATTGTAAATGTGATTTAATATGTTTTTTTTGTTTCGTTTTTCTTTTTTGTAAAATAAAGTGTTTTACTACTACTGTACTACTAACGTAAATACGTATAATGTATTTTTTTTGTTATATATTATAATCATCATCATCATTGACCCGTAACATCTATGACCGATTCATGACCTAATAAATAAAATATAATTTAGAGACTTCGTAATATAATTTGTACCTTAAAACCAATATAGGACTGGCAATAGATATATGCCAATTTACGGTTACTGACTCTTATTTATTACGTATTTAATTCATACCTACTTACTTTAACGCCCTTATTCATAAAACTTAGCAAACCTCTCTTAAAATTTGTTTCTTTCTAACAAACTAAACTAGTAAAATGACGGATAAGGACAAACGATCGTCAAGGGTTTGTTAGACTTAACGCGTTTATAAATAACGCCATTGGCCAATTTTTTTTTAATGATAAATTCTAAGAAAATGTTCCACACCCATGCAATAACCGTTTGCATAATCAATCATACCTTTATGCTAATTCTAACCATAATTACGATTGTTTTAAAATCATGGCGTTAGATACATCACAAAGTATTGTAATATATTCACAATTAGCGCGAAAAAAGGTTGCCGAGCCCTGACTTACGCATGGTGAGTGAATTAGTTTTTATAGGTTGATTACTTCTGCCGCCTTAACAATGTTATATTGTAATGCTGACATTCTTCACTGACTTTGGGTTCTGTATATAGCTATTTGGATAACAACCGAAATCTAGGTATGTTTACGTTGTCGTACTTACTTATGCCCACTTGCACCATCCCATTAACCCGGGGTTAACCGGTTAAACCTGAAGTTACCATGGTTACCAATACAGTTTGACACTGGGTAAACGGTTTAACCGGTTAACCCCGGGTTAGTAGGATGGTGCAAGTGGCGCTTAGTATCTAACTTCAACTTTCAATAAAGGTAAAATGGTACAAATTGTCAGATGACAGCCAGAACTAACTATTTACTATCACAAGTTAAAATGGTTAACCGTGCTAGATCCAAGCACAGGATAATTTTTGTTTAAGTATGTATGTAATAAACATAAATAAAAAGCCTTTTACAGTACATATGGTGCTACTTTCCCGCACTAGTGCGTAAAGAGCACTTTTCGTGCATATGTCGAAAGTTTAAAGGGCCATATGTACTGTTAAACGTTGTTCGATACACGTGCGGATAGGTAGTTCGCAACTCGTGTCGATTTAAAACACTCCCTGCGGTCGTGTTTTAATTTATCGCCACTCGTTTCGAATTTCCTCTTTTCCGCACTTGTATCGAAAATAACTATTTTGTTCCATAACCACTTATAAAAACTATTTCTGATAATCTTATGTTCCCTATAATCTGATCGCCACCGCAAAGTGGATGCGGTCACATTATTGATAGATAAGACCGTGTTGTAGGGTGGCGTTCGTGGCCCACGAATGGTCTCGCCGAAAGACGAGGGGCCCGTTTCTCAAAAGCTTGTAACTTGTAATACAAGTTGAAGTGCCTTTCTAACAAAAGCTGTCAAAAAGTGACATCCGCTTGTATTACAAGTTACAAGCTTTTGAGAAACGGGCCCCAGCGCTGTCTTTAGGGTTAGCATTACGCTGAGGCGGGACCATTTCGTGGTAAACTACATATCTACTTTATGTTGTTATTATTTCCATTTATAGATACAAATATTTTTCCAAAGAATTATGATTTTCAAATAATAGTCACAAAGATATTTGAGATAATTTTGGACTATAATTAAGAACTTTTGGGCTATAGGTAGTTGGGTGACTTGGGTGGCTTTACGGTACGAGTAAAAATAATATCTGTATTTTTTTTAATATTGTCAGTAAAGTTCGCTTCGTATTCCAACTTAGCGTTTAACACTTCAATATATATATATATTAAATATATCGATGTCTGAGTACCCATAACACAAGCCTTGGAACTTAGTTAATCTGTGTAAGAATGTCCTATAATATTTATTAATTTAATTTAATTTAATAGCCAATGTCAAGTTATCTGTTGACATTAATTGAGCATAAATCAATTTAACAGATAAATACGGCGGAATTGGGTTCGTCGACACATTTAACGGTTATATCCTTAATTATTAATGTAAAAAATAATATGTTTTGCTGAAAACAGAAACAAATAATTCCTACGATGATAATGTTGGAAGTTTTGTTATAAGAATAATTAAAAAATCCTAATATCTTTTAATGTAATTGGATGAAATGGATTAATACTTTTTATACTTTAACTGTCCAGAGTGCCTAGCCAAGATAACAATCGCTCGCTCCGCAGCGACGAGCGAACGATACGCAAAAAAATGTCTCCCTCTCACACTAATTCGTAAGAGTAATAGACAGAGATTATCATTTCGTTCGCTACGGCGCAAACGACTGGTATCTTGGCTAGGTCCTCAGAACCTTTCTTTATGTGGCTTAATTCTATGTTCGTACGTCGGGCAATGAAATTAATCTGAAAACAGCTTTAAACAAAAAATAATCCTTCATGGAAGTTTTTAGAAATAAGTACATAATTTGCTGTATATTACTGAGTACATCAATTGGTGGTGCCTGGTCAAAAACTTCCACATACTCTGGCCAGTTTATAAGTACCTATGCAGTTTAAAAAGTGGACACTCCCACGTAATTCTCAATCATCTTTTTATCACAGACAAATACTAACGTACCATAACCAATTACAGGTCTAGAACGGGTGGCAGAGGAGTTGATGGGTCGAAGAAAATGGAAACTCTATCAAGACGCGATATTACCCAAACGCGACGGCGAACCCTCCAGCGACGAGTCCATGCCTTCCACGGACCCCCCTCCAGCCCTGAAGATCAAGACCATAGAGCAGATCAACGAAGACAAGCAAGAAGAAAAAAGGCCGGAGACCATATTAGAAAGACTGATCAAGACCCCTGCTACTGTCCCAAAGGTAAGTTGTCTAGAGCTTATTTAAGGGTTCATGCCTTCCACGGATCCCATCCAGCCCTGAAGATCAAGACTATACAGCAGATCAACGAAGACAAGCAAGAAGAAAAAATGCCGGAGACCATATTAGAAACACTGATCAAGACCCCTGCTATTGTCCCAAAGGTAAGTTGTCTAGAGCTTAATTAAGGGTTTATTCCTTCCACGGACCCCCATTCAGCCCTGAAGAACCATACTGGAAAGGCCGGAGACCATATTCCCAAAGGTAGAGTTGTCTATGTCATAAACTGGGGCGTCGATTCTTACGAGTAGGTATCTCAAGCGTTAAGAACCAAAGATTTATGGTCCCTACTAATCCTCTTCCAGCGTCTAAGACCTGCAGATCAATGAAAACAAGCACAAAACTAAGTCAAGATAAGCATGTATACTCGTCATTTTAATAAAAATCACTGTATCCGAGCCAAACACTCAAGCATAGACTATTTCAATACTTAACATTATATCAAACGCTAAGTAGGTAACACTACTACTGTTACGAAGGAAGTCTCCCGATGTATCCTGGTCTACAAATTCAAAATACACCAGGTCTCCTCATCCACAGGACTTAGTTCTAAGTCACGACAGCTCAGTAACTTATGGGACTTCAGCTTGCATTATATAGTATTTCTTGTCCAAGTGTGATTGGTTTTAAAACTGGCCCTCTGTTCCAGGTGGAGATGGTGGAAGAGCCGTCAGATTGGAAACCATCGGACAAGTGTTACTTCTGCGTGGAGGGTGAGGGTGGCGGGGAGGCGCGGCCGGGCGGCGCGGCGGTGAGTACTGACTAAAGTGATTTGGGTAATAGGTGAAAGACTAAAGTTACTGGTTTGGGTGATAGCTGGGCTGGCGATAGGTGGAGATAGGCAGATGTGTGTGTGTGTACTGACTGATGTAACTGGTTCAGCTAGGGATATGTGCAGATTAATGGGGTCAGGATTTCCCCTGACTTATCAGGATTGCTGGTGGAGTTGGCGGGTGTCATAGTTTTGTAGAAGCCGCAACTTACCACTAGAAGCTAGCTAAAAATTTAGCGTTGTAACTAACCTAAAAATCCAGTGGGATTTCTTTAATTAAGGGATAGGGAAACTCTTTTCCCCAAACTCCAGTGGGATTTGGAGTAATGACCGTCCAGGAAGTGTCAGTAGTCTCAGGATGATGTTCGGACTTTTGTCAGGATTTCATCTTGCCTGTGATGTTACTTGAGCATCATTGGCCTGAAGGACTATCATCATCAGACTATCGGAGGAGGGTGAAAGAGGGTGGCGCGGGGGTGACTTCACGCCTTAATGGTGCATCGGTTACGTCACTTTTGAGGGTCGTTGCGTTATGCCCCCTCTACACTATCGGCGATGATGGCTGATAGTATCATCGTCTATCATCGCCGATAGTGTAGAGGTGCCATTAGTTGCGTAATGTTTGTCAACAAAAGTAGTTGGACATTTTATACGGCCGATAAGTTATCACACGGATGCTTGAACTTGTTTATTTCCTGGGAGATTTTATAACTTCATGAAGTTTGACTCTTGTAGGTAGAAACGTTGTCTGGATACTGTAAATGAGTAGCTCTAGCTAGTTTCAGATATTTTTAATAAGGTGTAAGGCTGCACCAAAGAAGGCCCATCGTTAATTTTATTTATTATTTTGCTTATGTTTAATAAATTGGAACATGCAGTTTTGTCTATAGCGAACATAGACGCAAGATTTGAAGACATTCACACTTCCAACTAGGCAGGGAACAAATCAAATTTATGAAATATTTTTTGATTTGTTTTATAAGTAGTCACACTGTATATAGATTATAAACTGAAATAGTTTACATTTACACTTATAAATGTGTTTACTTTAAAAAAAATAAGTAAAAACCTCCAGAACCAGGCCTTTTTTGGCGCAGATTAGCGGAAAATGTACCCTAATCGCAGAACCGAACATAACATAGTACAAAAAAAAAAACAGTACAACGATATGAGCACCGACACAAAAAAAAGGTGTGTGAGTGTAATCTTTACGTGCGATTGAAGCAAACCTTCTTTGACGATGACGTTTATCGCTATGATGGCACTTTGACGTGTGTCCTATTGTGCGTGTGTCACTACTGAGCGTTACTTCCGTCAGAAATAAAAATATGAGTTACCCTCTAGTCGCGCCTAAAGAAGTTTTATGTTTACCTCCTATATGTTTAAAAAAACATCAACATAATAAATAAAGTAACGTAACTATAACACCAAAACCTAAGCTTTGTTTCTAAGAAGAATCCGTACGTCTAATTATCCGATTAATTTTCAAACCGTGGAAATCCTCTATACAATGTCAGATGAGTCAAAAATGACATCAATATTAGAGTCGGACCTTAACCTTCCGCAGCAATTATATGGCATTGAGTCACAGCTAATACACGTTCAATTATCGAGTATCATGTAACGTGCGGTATTGAATAAACATAGGCCTCGCGTGATTTATCTAGGTGCATACCGTTCTTGAAATTCATTATTTAATAAGGTTTTAGTCACACGGATTGTGATTGATTTTATGTATTTATTTTAAAATGTGGCTAAAGGTAAGAATCTATTTATTAATTTTGTTTTCTACTATGTAGGCAATTGTATTTTTTATTGGCTCAAACCAAAACTCAAGTTAAGAGCCAAAAACTTTTTTTCTTAAATTAGTGAATTCGGTTGTCACCTGACTGCTTATTAATTACTTAAGTCATTTAAAGTTTTTACTAATTCTTACAGATATAAATGAATCGGTTATTATTGTCTGTACCTACGTAAATTTTCATTATTTTACTAAGATCAAATAAAATGGTGGCAAAAACACACGGCTTTACAAAGTTTTTACAAATGTATCATTATTTCATTAAATACTATCTATCCATTCTTCATCCACACTATAAATATCAGCTTGTACCCAATAATTCTAGTTTTTGCTCTCAATAATTCGAGTCGGCTTGCACCGTGGGACCGCCGGGTCTTTGTGAATTGCTCCAAAACTCGGGGAAATTGTGCGTTAGCGGTGTGGCATAGTTCTTGAATTGCCGTAATTATGTGTTCTGTCATGACATCCGTTGCGTGAGAAAAAGAAACTTGTCGTTATTGATAAATAGTCGTGTTACGTTTAACAAAATTAAATTAAATCCGGCGCGTGTTTAAAGGGGCCCACTGACTATCAGTCCGCCGGACGATATCGGCCTGTCAGTTAGAACAAAAATTTGACAGTTCCGAACAACTGACAGGCCGATATCGTCCGGCGGACTGATAGTCAGTGGGCCCCTTTTCCCTTAAATGCATATTGTTGCCAAATGTATACAAAGCATTGGACAGCTCACAGATTCAACAGAAAAAAGCTTAAGTTAAAGTCCTAATAAATAAGTCCAATAAAAAATAAAAAATCATGCATTTAAAGGTTAATGTAATATGTAACTAACAAATATGGATTTATGTCCGAAATAAAATTCTTTTATTTATTTATTTATTAAACCTAAAATAATTTTAAAATTAAAATCTGGGGTGCGCACTGTTTGGTCTCGTTACCAATGGGGTTGGAAAATAGCTCACGAGCAGAATGCGGCTCTTTAAACCGAACTAGACTAAGACTGTTATTTTTTGGCTCTTTGACTAAAACTTATGATTTCTACTCACTGTAATGCCAGTAGATACTTGTTTAGTGACACAAATATAAGTCGTGTAGGTGAATAAAATAATTGTTATGTTATAAGACCTATTAAGATGTCTAGTAATACCCATAACACAAGCCTTATTAAAGATTTATTAACATTCACATAAATTATACAACAAATATATAATCTTATGTAATTTTCACAAAAACGTAACTTTTCGTAGTCTATTTATAAAAAGATCTGCCCTTTATATGAAAGCTTGTAATAAAAATAGATTGCAGCAAAGTCAATGTCGACCCGCCTATAAAAGGGTTATTCGAACGTAAAACTGTTACATAACGTGTCATTATTTAACCGTTTTAGAACGTCATTATTTTATCATGGTTTATTAAATTAGCATTGTTACACTGTAAGAAATGTTTACATTACAGTCACAATAGCACATTACGATACAAGTGCGAATAATAGGAAATACGCAACGAGTGGCGATAAATTTTTAAATCGATACGAGTTACGAATAACCTTTTCGCACATGTATCGTACAACGTTTTACAGTTAATATGGCCCTTTAAATTTTCGTCATAGTTACGTAATGTGCTAACTATCACGCTAGTGCAGTAAAATAGCACCATATGTATATGTACTGTAAAACATTCTTCATTTGTCATGCTCTGAAAGTGGATCGTTGTTGTTCTAGAAAGTGTGCAGAAAATGATACGTTTCGGCTCTAGAGCACTGTACTTTCAAAGTACGTTTTATTTTACAATAAACAATTTTTTTTACTGGAATTGTTGTAACATTCTGATAATTAACTCCCCACTCCATAAATAACGATATTTTTACTTAAATTGTTAATTGAAAGTACCCTCAAGAAAAACTACTGAAGTTTATACTTAAGTGAAGTTAGCCGTGTTTTATTAAATGCACATGTATTTTACTTTCCTCGTATTCGAAATGAAAGAAGAGTGTTTAACTCAGGTTAAAGGCACCATTTCCGTCTCGGACTATTGGCGCTCTCACTGCGTTCGAGCGCCAAACTACCTCGACAGTAGTGGGTGCCTTTCAGCCCTTGGTTAACAATCTACTATTGTAAGATTTTATCAGTACTTTTATTTGTGTTTTATGACAGTTTTACTAGTAATATAATGCTTTTTAGATGACTTTTATGAATGTCATGTGTTGCATAACATTTCTTTGAAAAATATGACTGAATAAAATATATGTTTAATAAATACAAAGCGGTTAGCGTGTTGTCACAACACCGCCCGCATTTTCCATAATCACAGTCATTAAAATACGTACCAATTAAACGAAACGCATTTCACCATTTCTAATCACTGTCTCCCATAATGCTGGTTTATTGTAAACCCTTTACCCTACAATAGCAATTATGGACCTTGTCTAAACCAAGCTTAGGCCTAACCATCGCCAAAAGAACCCTGCAACCCCTAACAATACCCCCGCAAAGACCCTCCCTCCTAACTCAAGGGAGGGGAGGTAAAGGTCTCCCAATGTTGGCTGCTTATCAAACCATAGTTTCAATTTATGGAACAATGCCTTATCCATTTGCTACGATTCTACGTCAAAGTAGAAAACTCACATTTTGATTAATACGAGTAAAAGAGACAGAGTGCGTATAAACGGTTGCAAGCTAATTTGAAACGTAAATGCGGGGAGTAAGGCTCCGTTTTGAATGGAGGGGGTTTAGTAAAATAGTGAACGTGTAGGCGTTGAACGAAAAGTAGGCAGGAACAGAGAATGGAGTGGAGTGAGCTTTGTTTTTAGTTAGCTTTTTATTAAATGTAATTTAGGAGCGAAGTGGGTGGTTTTTAAAGTAGTTGTGGGAAATGTTTTTGAGCTTGCGGAATGAGATTAATTTTGCACTTATACGCGATATAATCCGTTTTCATAGTTTTATTTCATGAGTAACTATCGCGGTAACCGAAGACAATATTATGAAGTGCAAAATTAATCTCATTCCGCAAGCTCAAAAACATTTCCCAGAACTACTTTAAAAACCACCCACTTCGCTCCTAAATTACATTTAATAAAAAGCTACAAATACAAATTATAATGTATTATAAATTCAATATACGCGATATAATCCGTTTTCATAGTTTTATTTCATTTGCACTTCATGTAAAAGTTACTTCAGCACTGTTCATCTCACACCCTTGAACAATGATGGATGCTGTGTGTTTTCAGACGGATTTCCTTGGGTATTGTGCGAAAGTATCGGGTTCTTCAAAGAAAGCAGTGTATTGTTTTTTAAGAGGAAAGGGGACGGCCGTTTCTCCATACAAACGTAGACCCCGTTTTCCTCTCTGGATATTGACATTATGGAAAATATTTATACATAATTTGTTGTGTATTAACCATAGCTACGCCCCTACGTTCGATTTTTTTAGATTTTTTTTATTATTGTAAAAATCGGGAGTTGGGAGCGAAAAACAGATTTCATACAAATGTTTAAATGCGCCTAACTCTTATAATAATTAAAAATTCGAGAAAAATCAAACGTAGGAGCATAGCTGTGGTGGATATACAACAAATTGTATCAAAATATTTTAATATCCAGAGAGGAAAATGAGGACTACGTTCGTATGAAAAGGCGATTTCTCGCGGGTCCTCCACTTTCGTCTTAAGGGTTGGCAACGCGCATGTGATAACACATGCATGCGTCCAGGGGTTACAGTAACCATTTACCAATTGGTGGGCTGTATGCTTGTTTACCACCGAGGTGGTGTAAACGAAAGGACATTACAACTTAACACACTATTATTTTATCGCATCTGTACGAATTAATAATACTTTACTAAAATACTGAATATGAGAAGCTATACACCTATCACTACCTCAAGAAACTACTAAAAACTTGTACCCTAACAATTATACTAGCAATTATCAAACACATCACATATTTTACTTTTTTCATGATTCCTAAACTTACCTAATTTTACGCGCAATTAAAATAGGGAATGTAAATGAATGCATTAACGTTGTGTCTTCAGTCTTCACCTGCTCGTCTAAACATAAAGAATAAGGTATATTCTGTAATTACACAGTAGTCGGCAGTCGGGCGTGCGCGGGAGTTCAAATGATGGTTCTGTGACGTACCGCATTCACAGTAATATAGCAATGGGAGCTAACGGTTGTTAAATATGTACGGTTTTGGAGAAATACAGTTCTTAAATAAAGAAAAATTGTTTCTTTTTTTCTTAGATTTTTTTTTTTGTAGGCGTAAAAATTAAATTTGATAACGAAGATTAAAAAAAATCATAACTGCGTCGTGATTATCGTGAAACGAAGGTTAGAGCTTTAATGCAGCTTTATTTACAATATAATTTAGACTAAATTTAAAATAAAACTAAAATCAAATTATGTTTTGAAATTATCTTTTGCCAGTATATCATGCAAAGTTTTACTTAAAGTCGGGTTACTAAAACATTTTTTCTAAAGTGTTACTTACTATATCATTATATGTAAATTAGAAAAAAGAAATACAAAAAGTTTTCTCATTTAACATCAAACGGAACTCTAAAAATGTATGATGCGTGAAAATGTAATTCACTCACAAGTATTACAGGTAACTCTTATACTGTCGGGTTTTCGAGTCGTAACTCCAAATTACTGCTTAAGGCTATAATTCCCTTTCCTGCCATAATAGCTTTTATTTTATGCTTTTTATCTATGCACTTCAAACTTCCTTATAAGGCGTGAAGTTTTTGCTTGTAATTACTCTGTTGCATGTAATTATTATGGGATTCTTTGAATTTTCTAACGCCATCTTTAATAATGAGTTGGAATAGTTTTTGCGTTAGCTGAATGTAAAGGTGTTTCGTAAAATATTGCATGAGCATAACCATGAATGGTCAAAATGTATGTATACGGAATGTAATTAAAATTGTTTTATAATACTTATAAGTATGAATACTACTTAGGGCCACTTGCACCATTTACTAACCCGGGGTTAACCGATTAAACCTGGAGTTACCATGGTTACCAGTACAATTTGACACTGGGTTAAACCTGGAGTTACCATGGTTACCAGGACAATTTGATACCGGGTTAACGGTTTAACCGGTTAATCCCGGGTTAGTGAGATGGTGCAAGTGGCGCTAAGCGTAATAAACCCTCGTTAAATCGGTAAATTTTACACAAAAACGTGTAATAGTTGAGACAGGTTTCAAATACAAATAGTAATTTCTTTTTTTCTTAAACACAATTGATGTGATGGGTGTTAAAAATAAATGACTCAATTCGAGAATACGGTAGGTAAATTTTCTATTAGGGCTTATTCTACTTTATACTAGCTTTATAAACACACTTATACTACTTCCATCATAATAAAATGTAGCGTTAAAATTATACTTCATTAATATTAAATAACTCCGACTCCACAGTTCCCCTAGCCGATCGGTTAAACAGCATAGGCCGGACAGAAAAGCCTATAGGGGCGGTCCGTGGAGGGGTGGAAACCTCGGAAAATTCGAGACCCACCCCTTCGCCACGTGCGACCAAATAGGCTCAGTGCACAAACGCCTTGACTAATCTATGCCGGTAACGTAAAAAAAAAGAAAAAAAAAAGAAAACGCGCGCGTTCACATACCACATTCCAAATTCAATTTTCGAACACTATTCCCACGCTGGCGTTTCGTTTTTGTTTAAGCGGAAATACTCGTAATGAAAGCTTTGTGCTTTGAGTTTTGCGTGGAACGGAACATGAAACACATGAGATTTCATGGTTAGTTGGGTGTTTGTTGTTTTTGAACGTTTTTCTTTGTACGATTGTCATGTTGGTAAGCAGTTATGATGTACGGGTGCGGTGAAAAAATGCGCTTTTTGCTAGGGAGTGAGATTTTAACGGCAGAAACTGTTTTGTTTCGCGTTTGGCTCAAAGTAAGTTCCGTTTTCAAAAGGCTGTTTTATACTTTTGTGGAATACACTTTTTTATTAATTTATTATATTTTCTATAGTTCGCATTTTTTTTCTAGCCTATCTGAGTGTCCCACTGCTGGGCAAAGGCCTCTCCCCTTCATTTTATGACTCCCGATTTGTTGTTTTCTCCGGCCAGTTGTAGATCATCCCGCCGTCTCCGTTTGGGCCTGCCCCGTCCAAGTCCCTCTACCGGCATCCACTCGGTGGCTAAGCTAGCCCACCTATCCGGATTCATGCAAAAATATTATACATAGTCCACAGAGTAATATGCACAGAGTTAACTTATGTAACTAAACAAGAAATTTAAAAACAAATTGTAAATTAAAAACATCTCAAGCAACAATAAACGTGTTATATCCCCTCAGCTGTGGGGCATAAATTTTAGTTTGATTTAGCAAAGGAATTGAATTTATTTAATGCTTTTATTTATTTATTATAAGTTTTTCCACTATTTACGCAGTGTTTCTACAGTATCAAATAATAATTACATTTTATTTGTTTTCGATACTTAATGAAACCAATTATTTGTACCTAATAAAAATAAATTATCCACATTAATTACTCACATTAACAAGACCTTATTTATTTTATAGCCTTTATATTTATTTTGAACTATTTTCTTAGCCCGCGAATTCCTATCAATCCTATGATCGTTTTATTGATATAATTATACCCATTAACATGCGAAAAAAAATACCTTATAAGGACTTGAAGCATGTTTTATCAATTAGTACATATTCGATAAGGAATAAATAAAGGAAATATTTAAGAAGGAAAATAAACAATTTTAACTTCCGATAAATTCTTACGGAAAAATCTAACAAGCTTAAAACCTAGTTATTCACCATTTAACTATTTGTTAATTAGTTGTTTTTATTTCCTGTGTTAGGTTTTGTATGACGCAAGTTAGGTTGCCTAGGCTGGAATACTAGATGAGTAATGAATAAGCACATAAATTACTTACAAGTTAATGTCAACGCTGTTCTAAAGTTCGAATAAAATTAATTTAAATAACAGTAGTTACAAAATACGTCAATTAGAATAGTTAACATAATTAAGACGATAAGAACATGAATACCTACATCAAGTTTTGATAAACTAATACTGTACCGGAAGTTTTTTAGTTTAAACTGAGTTTTCGATACGGAAAGACTCTTAAGCGAGCTTTAGACTAGCAAGAACTGGCATGCAATTTACGTTACATTGCCGACTACTAAGGTAAACTGCATTCAAAAGTTTGATCAGATACAGCAATGTAACGTAAATTGCATGCAAGTTCTTGCTAGTCTAAACCTCGCTTAAAATGTTTTTTTTTTTGTGATAGTAGGCTAACTATAACTTTCAGTGCTTATATTATTTTAACTAAATGGTATAATCGCAATTTTCATAGAATAATGTTGGATCTCAGATGATGGTAATATAATAGCTTTTTTTCCACCGCGATTCTATAAAAACATTTTGATTTCTCCAGAGTATGTGCGAAGATGATGATGGGGGAATTACTAGCGACGTAGTGAAAATATGAACTTTCATCTTCATGCTATTTGGCAGCTGCCAACTGTCAAATAAACAATTAGTCCCATACCCACGAGGGAATAATAAAATATTTGACCACACAATTAGTATAAAGCGAGACAAATATAAGTATTTTGTTTATTTTATATTCGAAATATTTGTAACCATCATTAAAAAAAAAATGTTGTTTAAAAACTTCGAACTTGTTGTGCAATCGGTTTTTAAGTTAGGTGAGGTTAGATTTTGCCAATTGCTTAAGTAGTAACCCTTTTATTCTCACTCAGGTACCAATTGATAAAATATCCTATGAAGATTAGTAGATACAGGTTAAGGGGCCCACAGACTATCAGTCCGCCAGACGATATCGGCCTGTCAGTTAGAACAAAAAATTGACAGTTCCGAACAACTGACAGGCCAATATCGTACGGCGGACTGATAGTCTGTGGGCCCCTTTAGCACAAAAATACGTCGTCAATCTCTTTTTTGACTGTGGCATATTTTTGATAATTTATAGCAAACGTTTGCGTTTGTATGTCAAGAGTATATTTTGAAGATAATACGTCTTTGTTTTAGTTAAATGATTTTAGTGTAAATTTTAATGACAATTTCTAAAACATGCGTAAATAAGAAAAGTATTCCTACAAAAATGTTGTTTACGTATTTTTGGGCTACCTGTACCTATCCTATAACTATAAAAATCGCCGAAAATACTGTTTTTTTACAATAAAAAAGCTAAACAATACATATCTCCAAGTCAAAAACATTTCGTATCGTAATATTGTCTTCGGTTACCGCGATAGTTACTCATGAAATAAAACTATGGATGAATTTTTTATCGCGTTTATATATATCTTTACTTAAAAATAATTGTAGTGTATAACTAGCCTTATGAACCGATTTTGCATGTACCAGCCTTAAAGTTTATAGTCTATGATGGTTCATTATTTTTTAGTATGTGGGTATTTTTGCATTTTGTGGTTTTCCTCAGTCACCCGTTGACCACGAACGCTGTAAAGAGTTCGAAACGTCGGGATGTATTATAAATTCAATATACGCGATATAATCCGTTTTCATACTTTTATTTCATTTCGTATCGTGCTCAATAGAACTGTAAATATATGGTTACTTTTTATATATTCAGCTTTGAAAACTGTAGAAGTGGGAACTGGTTAATTGTTACATTATTATGTCGATCGCTAGTCATTTAGAATATTTTAATTAGTATACATAAATGTTTTTCTCTGAATAATCAAGCGGCCATTTTGTCTCCTAACAAACAACCACTTTGACTAGCAAATAAATATAATATATGATATTCTAGGTATAGGAATTAACTAGAATAATTTATAGCCTTGAGTTAAATAATGTTAGATTTATAAGTTAAACTCTGACGATAGGTATAGAATTTTTTGTCTACTTTAATTTTAAATTTTGAAGTTTAAAATATAAAAATAGTTTTTTGTAGCTAAGGTCATTTTGATACCACAATTTTCCTGTAATATCATTATACACCAAAAAAATTGTTTATTTAACTAGGTACATTTGTCAACAACTTCTTTGAGGCTAAACCATAAACTAGGTACCTATTAATTAAATTTCTTAAATTACATAACACTCCTTTAATATAAAAAAATACATAACATTAAACTATAATTGCATCAAATAAACCAAAAACAAATATGTTACTACCCTATGTGATAGTCTGATAATATTGAGGTTTATGATTTTATTAGTTTTAGTAATGCAAATGAATAATGTTATGTCTCTGTCTATTTACTATAAAACATACTTTCGCCGACTATCAAAATTTATTTAAAATTGGTATTAGATAGCTTAAAATACACCATTACTTATAAAGCATTTCAGAAAAACTATTTGGAAACGAAGCTATAATCATTTATTATTATTTCACAATTTATAAATTGCTCATAAACATATTTAATGTAATAAAATAAACGTCCCATCAATTATCAAAAATATAAACCTACTTTACCATTTTCTAACGTCCGTCCGCCAGCTGTTAGTTGAACTTGGAACAAAAAACAGCCACATAATTTACCGGTCTCCAAATGGTAGGGTACACATTCTAATTCTAAACGGCCTCGGCCAATGGCGGCCGAGGACGCGCAAGATGGCGGTCGTGGGAACCGGTTAATGGGCCGTTTGAATTTAGAATAGTTTTTTTAACGCACTCCGCGTAATTTTTGTCATCGAGTCTAAGTTGGCAGTGTTCTAAATAATTGGCTCTAGGAAACTAAATATGCGTGTATAATTATTATTACAGTTGGTCAAGCAAATCTTGTCAGTTAGAAACAGGCGCGAAATTCATATTTTCTATGGGTCGATATTCGCGCCTACATTTTTTAAATTTGCCGCCTTTTTCTACTGACAAGATTTGCTTGACCAACTATATTTGAAAAAGTAACGAATTGAATTTAAAAAAATTGTCAGTGTTCAAAATGTAAAATAACGTAGTGCATTATAATCATAATAATTCGTCACATTACTATCGAGTTTTTACGATCAACACGTTTCGTTTAAATTTTTGGCTCTACCTCTACATAAAGTTGTGAACTCTCCTTTATTTAAGTACCTACAAATTTTAGGGTTGAAAATGATATCAGCAGTAGAATAATGTCAAGTCCGCAAAAATAGGAACCATCTGGCTAGCCGCCAAACGGTTGGAGGCATATCGGTACTTTAAAATATGATATTGATTCCTACGTATTATATAATCTAACCTTACCTAATTTTAGTGCATTTTTCTCGCACCTGTAGGCCTAGCACATAAGTGGCGCGACAGTGTCTCGTCCTCGAGATAGACTACCCGTATTTTTTTAACTGTATTAATTATAAAGGGATGGGTACTCTAGCTAGGCTTACTGGATATTGTTGCAAAAGTAACGCAATGACAGTAGGTAATATCACTTTCAGTTCATATTTTAAAAGACATAATACGCCTCCAGTTTGCATTGTTTCATCGTCGCGATACGACAGCAGGTAGAGTTCACTTTTATCATGGAAACATTCCATCTTGGGCTTAGATAGCCGGTAAATTTAGTCATGAGTACTAATTTGGTAGGTAATAGGTGGACAGTTAATAAAGCTTACAAAAAGTTTAGGAAACAACGATTTTCATTGACACAAATACTAAACCCAGGTTATAAAATATAATATCAGAACAAAAGGTGATGGATGGCGTTAATATTTTTAAGTCCCACTGCTGGGCAAAGGCCTACCCTTTCTTCCGCCACTAATCACGGTGCTCCTGCCAGTCGCTGCAAAATGCGTCGAGGTCGTCATCTCTTTTTGGTCTGCCTCTGCCTGGTTAACCTGCGGTGTCCATTCGGTGGCCAATTTGGCCCACCGATCCGAGTGCATTTGGCAGATGTATCCCGCCCAATCCCACTAGCTTCGCGGCCTTAAAACCCACGTCTACGATGCCAGTTTTGGAGCGCAGTGGGGTAGATGGCGTTATACAAGTTAGTAGGTAAATCAATAAATATCACTCGCGTAAATAAAATTTGAACGAGACACACAATGTCATTATCACGCTATCATAAGATCAAAAAATGCTCAAAAAAATAAGTACTGTCTTAAAACACTGAAAAAAAATGTAAAACACGAAATAAAATGCGCTTGTATTAGACTCGATGGAATGCTACCAAAAGCACTTAAGCCTTTCTATTTCGGACCCCGATGCACGTGGCCTAATGTTATGCACTAGTAGCACCTAACACCAACATTCTCCATTGATCATAGATATACCTTATGTCACTGTAATAAGGTTTAAAAACTGTCAGTTAAGAAACTTGCAGTTGGAGGCGCTAGTTAATATTCAAGGTGGCCACGATTAGCGGGCCGGCAAGGTGAATGAAGCACGTCACTCATATTATGGAATGTTTTTTGTATGTTGGCAACCGGCACCGATTATCCTTTTTGAGTTCTAAAACATGGGTTTTAATTAGTCGGGGTTTTTTATAGGTACACGCTCCCCTATTTTTTAACAAAGTAAATTCGTGTATTTCAGTATGGTGAACCATATTTCGTAATTCGTATTAGGTACCCGAAATAGAAAATTCCTATACTTTGAAATGGAATCGTCCTAATTTGACTATATACGTTGTTTTCTTTAATATCTCACGTTTCTATTATTTGAAACCTACTAAAAATAGAAATCTGCATAAGTCAGATATTGCCCTTTTTAATTGCCTTGCAAAATTTTGAATTGGCAATTAGATATCGCACCTAAAATTTTAGTAAATATTTTTAAAATGTTATATGTTTTTACTATTTTCTTTTTATCGATCGGAAGTATAAAATCCATTGCATGAATATCACATTTTTATTGTCTTATAACCTTGTTTCCATACTTTTAGCCTGGGGTGTAAACTAGCATTAAATAAAGCAAATACATGTCATGTTTTCTTGTTAAAACGCAAAAAGGACGCACACCGCTTTTCAATTTATTAATTTGTAAATTTAAATATTAATTTTGTATTAAGGTAGACGATACCTTAGGGTTGGCCAGATTTTGACGAAACTACGGGATTTTTTCACCTATTAGGTTCCACCACTTGGTGAGCTCTGGAGTTTGTGTTGGTTTCTCCTTTGGTATATTCTTGAAAGCCATGTCCAGCACAACAATGCGGTGTTGTGGTGTGACGCATTCCCCCGGTATAACCTTGCAGTTTGCAGCCTTCGTGACCACCAAACCTCATAATTTAACTGACTTTGACAGACAGAACTAAGCTGTACTGTACGACCTTAATCTGCAAATCAGAATTAATTACGATCAGCTGAGGACATTTTGATTGGCTGGAAACGATGGGGTAATTTGATGCTATTATTGTTTCATTTCACGGTTTGCATTGACGTATCCGTTTTTGTTCGTCTCCACAATTATTAACCAATAGTTAGTTTTGACGAAGCGTGTTGTGTTATGTATTGTTGTTTTTTTTTGTTTTACATGACAAAGCCTGCGTTGTGGATCGTACCTGTCTTGAGATTGAGAATAATGTATAAATTATATCTATGTCTGGTCTACATAGTTACGTAAGTTAGATATGCTTGAAATATATGTAGGTATAACCTACACGGCGCTGTAGTAATTTCATTGTATTCTTTTAAGGCCCGATTCAACTCGCACTTAACACTTAACACTAATTGTGTCGTCTTCAAGCAAAAGGTGCCACTTTGTCGCTTGCCATAAGGACGCTCTGACAGGTTATTTGTATAAAGATACAAGCAAATTTCGTGCTTATGGTAAGCGACACCTTTTACTTGAAAACGTCACAAATAGGTAATCAATGTGTAAATTGGCCTTAAGGGAAAGAGTTACCAAACCGTCTGTCACGGTTAAAACGTTTGCAAAATTTTATTTGAAGGGAAGTAGGTAGCTGGGTAACTTTGATCAGTCCGTCAATTGTGGTTGGCGCGACTGGCCCTCAAAAGAATGTAGGTACTGTCACGCTAGTCCACTTTACCCGCTTTTTCGGAATAACATCAGTTTCTAAATAAAAGTCCATGAACGGTTATCAGGTTTTCTTGCATAGGTAAGGAAGAAATATAAAAATTGTGGTTGGGAAGACCGTCATAAGGCACTTATGCTTAACTCTCTTATTTGTATAGACTTCGCTCAGACCCAGTTAGAAAGGCTTCGCTCCTTTTGCTTTTGCTCTATCGGCCTTCCGTAAGTGTGTGTGTAGCACTGTGTACAAACGCAAGAGTCTTAACTGATGATAGACGGTCTTCTCCACCTTATTACTTACACTTATTTGGCAATTTTAATTGTTTTGGTTATGAAAACCGCAGCCAAATAACACTAAACCCTACTCAGTGTTGTGCTCCTACCGGTGAGTAAGGTTGCCAGAGCTCAACGAGTGCCGAGTGTTAGGGTCGGCAACGCGCATGTAACTCCTCGCAGGCGTCCATAAGCGTATGCTAGTTTGTCACCGATGAAAAAAATGAAAAAAGTTTGTTTGTTTCAGAGTCCGGCCTCCGAGTCAGACAGTAGTTCCGTCTCCGGCGCGAAGAGTCCGGCCGCCGCTCCCCCTCAACTGTTGCAACACCTGCTACAGATGCAGCTGCAGGCGCAGAGTCCGCAGGCTATTGCACAGGTAAGAAACTTGAAGGATTGTATGAAGAGTCCCTCCGGTTTTCATTTTTTTTACCTCTCTTAAACAACGGGTGCATAAAATACTATTTTGGAATGTTGGTTTGTAAAGATATTTATGCACTCGACTGTACAAACACCTGGCCTGGTAATATTTATAGCAAGGAATGAATAGTGGCTTTCCATCAGAGAAGGGTTCTTATGCTTCATGTGCAATAAATAAGAACCTTTCTATCATAATTTCTGTTGGAATTTCAGATAAATAAGATCTTATTGAACTTGAAGTATAAGAACCCTTTTGTCATGGAAAGTCACTTTAATTCCAAATTCTACGAACTGAAAATGTTACTTTGAACTCCAATGTATGTTAAGAAGTAAGTCTTCTCTTGAAAAATGTATTGCAGTAGCTCCTTCTTAACAACTGAAAAATTTGGTACTTAGGTTATCAAAGTCTATAGATTTAGATTTAGTTTTAGATTTATTTATATCATAATATTCAATTACATTATAAATTATTTTAACTTAATCTATACGAATTTATATTTATGATCGTTACTTATTATATACAAATGTCAATATAGATAAAAATTCATCACAAAGTCAAATAAATATTGGGAAATAAATATACAATGTCAATAATATCATGGTTACGAAAAAGATGTAAATATGGCTAGTTATACCTATACTTATATATATTTAGTACCTTAACTAAAATAGGCACTTTATTCCTTTATTTAACCTGGGAGTTTTAGCAATGCGCTAAGCCACCCCTATACTCGTATGCCTATTGTAAAATAGACACATGAACAAATCTTATAAGTACCTAATCAAACTTAAAAGCCACATATAAAAATAAGTTGTTTTTTAATTCACGAACAATTCATGAATTTAGTGACGACCTCAATATGTCAATATTGTGACAGGATAATTTTAGGGAAAACGATCTGCTACGTCGTTTTATTTCAAAATGACATAATTGCGGTTTAAATGGGAAAAACAGATGATAAAACGAATGTTATACCTTTGACACTGTTAGTTATGTTTTGGACATTCATCGAACAACAGTCGAATAATAACAGTTTCAGCGATCATTTATGTAGGTAATTGCTTATTTAGTTTTAGAAAATTTGAGTTTTGTTTGTGTTGTTTTGGAGTTCGTTTTGAGTAAGGATTGCAGTTTTTGATGACGAAAGCAGACGAGGTATACTCGTACGTTTCTTTATTTATTTGGTGTTATTTATTTATTGGGTTGAAAATTATATTCAACGACTTTAACCACATTGGCTTTGAGTTAGGCTTAGAACGCACTGCGGTTTTTTTTCTTGCGGTTTTTGTCAAATTTCTTGCGGTTTCAGTCTATTTAAGTGCGTGCGCTTATAAAGCATACCGTTCGTTACATTTTTTGTTTGTACATTTTTTGTTTGCGGAACCGCTTTTGAAAAAACCGCAGTGCGTTCTAAGCCTTATGATAAGTTTTATTTACTACAAGTATTTCCATATTTAGCCTACAAACACTCATACAGTACTTTGTCTAGACTTCCCCGTATGATGTCCAATAACAGCCATAGGTACATGTATTATTCAGAAAAACAAGCGTAAACAAAGGTGTCCCCAGAGATACGAGATGAGAATTGAAGCTTCGCGAACAAATCGTATTGGAAACTGTAAATATGCTGAAAAAGTTCAATATTAGATTTTGTTTACGTTACAACATTGTTTTGATCACGAATTGTGTTGTTTTGAGGAATGTTTCCATTAAAATGCTTATTTAACTGATGTCACAGGGAAATAGAAGTCAATAACATAATGTGCATCTAAATATGGATACAGAAACACAGGTCTAAAAATAAACTTTTCAAATTGTTCGCCGGAAAAGTTAAAATTGTTAATTGTTAGTTTAAATTGTTTTTGTTTAATATTTATTGGCGTTGATTTCAATTAAAAACCTTTTATAATACATTTAATGTTACCAAATTATTCAAAGCTAGCTGGATTTACTATAGGATTTACTATACCTATAGTCAATTGTTTTAACTTTTCCTGATTTTCTTAAATCTTCATAAGCTACAGTAGCACCGACTGCCAAATAGGGGCACTACTTTAACCTGAATAATTATAGAGCACCTTAATATGCACTTCCGCATTATTAAATTAAATAAATCTAATGTTTTATTTACGTCTACGCGATTTTTTTATAGGTGATAGGTGAAATTAAATGTGTCGCCCTTGCCCGAACCTTTCTTGCTACCTGTACGTTCTCTTGTTTTTATTTCAAGAACAACATTTCAGACGGGGCATGATTTTTTTTCACCGAGAAGGGGAAAAAAAGGTCAATGAGGGGATTTTTGGCAATAAAGGTTGGAAATCCTTCCGCTACAGTTTTACTTAAATTATATCACACTGAATGCCGTAATATAAATAATCCTAAAACTTGTCTCGTTTTTTTCACGTCACTATATTTCTGACGTCTCTTTATACAAATACAAATAATTTATTGAAAAAAGTATTGTACTGAGGTTCATCTTAAAGACTAAGAGTTGTTAGTAGAGGAAAGTGGTTTACGAATGCCTGAACTAGGAGTTCCTGTGTTTCAGGCAGCGAAGGACAAAATTAATCAATTTTTAATTATTCACTTAATTTTAAATTAATAGTAGTACTTACACAATAGAAGTCTTATCGCCTTAACAAAATGGGTCTTAAGTATTAAATTTCAAAGTACACAATCATGTTACGACTATTAGTAGGTTCTCTGTATCATCGTACGTCATATTTTGAAGGGCGCGTCGTAGAGTATTCTTACAACAAGCATAGCTAAGTGGGTATAGGTCTAGTTTTACATTTAACCTGTTGTACAAAAATGGGCCCAAGAAGACAAAAAATCTAGATGAAAATACGTGTTTCCTTTGAACGGTTTGAATACCTATTATATCTTTGCGCCTTTTGTTTCTGTATTCATTTATGCCTAGTAGAAAAGATAATTGTTCTCAATATCGATATGCAGTACCTAAATAATATATATTTTTACTAACCTATGAGAGTATCCCACTGCTTGGCAAATGCCTCCCCTCTTTCCCGCCATTTGTTCCTGTCCAATACACACTCCCACCATCTCCATTTTAGTCTTCCTGTGCCCCGATATCCATCCTGTGGGATCCAGTCTGTGGCTTGTTCGGCCCAGCGCTCCGGGTGCATTCGGCGTTCGTACCCTGTCCAGTCACATTTTAGCTTGGCATTTTAAAGATGTTGTTGATGAATTCATCTGACCATATTTTCTACTTCCAGCTGCAGCAGATGATCGCGACGCTGGCCGCGCTGGGCACGGGGCTGGTACCACCAGCGCTGTCGCAGGCGTGGCTGATGCAGCGGCTAGCTCCCCGGCTCCCTGACAGGTAAGAAACCCTACAGCTGCAGCAGATGATCGCGACGCTGGCCGCGCTGGGCACGGGGCTGATACTACCAGCGCTGTCGCAGGTGTGGCAGATGCAGCGGCCAGCTCCCCGGCTTCCTGGTAGGTAACAAACAAAACCCTTTGACCGCCAAAGACGTCAACTGCCTCGTGCCGCTACAGCTCAATATCAATCTTCAAGGTTCATGATGACGCATCGCACAGGATAGGTGTGGCTTTTAATAGGTTAAAGCTATTCTGTCTTACGACTTTAAGAGAGATCCTACACTAGCGTCTTTTAAGCGCCGGCATCTAGTCAGCGCTTTAGAATTAGAATACAGAGGTAACTGGACTTACAGTCTTACAAGCGCCGATAAGTGCAATCTACTGAGCCAGGTGCACTCCGAGACAACCGTCACGTGGGTGACATAAACCTACGTCACTGTTGCTATTGTTGTCACTAGCTGTTGTATTGTTGTTGCTAGTGTACGAGTACGTATGTACTTCATCATTGATCACTCTCTTTGAATGTCAAGAAAGCTCTAATTTTAATTTATCACCTCCTACCTACCTACAATAATTTAAGGATCTTCAAACTTATACAAGAGTTAAACAACAGTTTTGACGTTCAATCTTAACTAAGACTCAAATCTTACTTAAACAAAACTATGCTCGCATTTACTAGTTGCTAAACTTGCTAACCTTCACCTACCATTATGATGGTATCCAAGTATATAATCTTCAAGTAAATCTATCAAAATATATCAAAACAATTCAAAAGTAGCCAACATCGTGCGAACCCAAGGTAACCAGTACAATAAACAATAGTTTGGGCTATTATATACTGATTTATAGGGAAGAAATTAGAAGCCGATAGTATGATATTTACTTCAATGCCATTCGAGCGGCCCCTCGTTGTCGTTCCAAAAGTCGTAACGGTCTGAACGTAGGCAGGATACATAAGACGTTTTTAGAAGTGTGAGGTGAAGTTTATATGCCCTTCGGAAAACAGTAGGTATCGATAGTGGGAACAATCGATTTAAATTGTTTATTATATAGCCGTTTGCCCTAAGGTACGTGATTTGTCTGAATCGAGTGAATTGATGGGAGATGAATGAAGGTGTATTGTGTTGCTGAGAATTAAAATTTATTTAAGTGCCTGTTCAAAATTGCAATTTATGTTAATTATGTAGCAGAAGTCGAGAAAAATCCAAGGTGTAATAGGGATGAAACAATATACATATTCATTTACATAGAAATATAAATAAAGGAACCCATTCAACTTGTCGCAAATTAGCGATTACATAAATACCTGTAGGAAAATAAAATAATAAAAAAAACATACGGTCGAATTGATAACCTCTCTTTTGAAAGTCGTTTAAAAATGATTTCTTTAAGAAACACATTAAAAAATACTGTACGTGTTATATCTTTTCCTGTATCAGTTTTTTCAGCCATCTTCTTTTACAGGCACAATTCTGGCGTTAACATTCGATTCCAACTGGCCTTTTCAAAGTTCGTTTCCCTGGACGCGACTGACCTTTAAAACGCTTACCGTCACTCACTCCTTATGTAGCTTCAGTAAATATGTATCCAGAACTTTACGGTGTTTATGCCGTTTTAGGTTTTAAATGTTTGGATGTTAGGAGTATAATCGCGTGTGCGGGATGGAGTTAGGTCATTTTAGTTTTTATGTACTGAAATGGATAGCTCTTTGGTTGTATCGAGGGATATGCCGTATATCCGTATATGCCGTAACGGCATATAATGTATTAAAACGTAGTTTTAAAGATACTGATGGTCTACAGGGTGTACTTAAGTCCCCAGCAAGCTCGGCCGAATTTCACCTTCCCATACAAACGGACTTTCTTTCTCATTGTGTTGATTGTAATGAAACTGCACATACAATGACATAAGGTATATCTAGGTCTGTAATTAGTTTATATAGCTCCAGTTTATAAAACAAACGAAATAGAGCAAAAACAAGTTTTGTATGAAAAACTTAAATTCGCTGTATTTTTTTAACTATGGTTTCCGAAGCTACATATACTAATTACAGACATAGATATACCTTATCCTATTGTAAGTACAAAGTTTCAGAACAATCTAGCTAGTCGTTTTAAAATGAGAGCATAACTACGTTTGTATGGAGAACCGAGCTTGCCGGGGACCTTTAAATGATAGAGAACGATTTTGACATACATACGTATGTGTTTTGGCTGTCAACTACTTATTAAATAATAATATAGTTTGGTAGAAAGTAAATACAAAGAGTTACCCAAAATTAACTGAATCTATACTATCGCAAATTTCTAAGATTCAAATTGTGTTTTCTGTCTTCCATTGCCCTTATGTTATGAGAGTGACAGAAATAGAGAAAAGTTGCGTCAATATATAAATGTGATTTGTAATCTACATGTTTAGCGAAATTTAAAAAAAAACTCATTCTACGTCATTTTCCATCAGATGACCCCGGGAAATTATAACAGCACAAAGTGCTTACTTTTTAAATAAAAACTTAATTAGCTTAAAAATGGCTTCTCGAAATATCTAATTATCTAGGTAAACCTATGTAGGTACAGAACAAGTCAGGTGCACACCAAGGCCGCATGGTGGTTGCATTTGAATTTTAAATGAGACGTCCTTACTATTGTTCGACTCATTAGTGTCATATACTATTAAGTAACGAGCATATTTAGGCAAGATATTTGCATAATAAACAAGAACTTGCAGATGTATGGGTTAGAACAAAAAATTGTAACAAAGTACTTGTAACCTAAAGCATGTTTATGCTTAACATGCTGCACATTACACTCAATAAATCACTACACCTTATAAAACAAAGTCTCCCGCCGTGTGTCTGTTTCTGTGTACCTATACCCTTCCTATACCTATGTGTGTTTACGATAAACTCAAAAACTGCTGAACGGATTTTCAGGCGGTTGTCACCTATCAATAGTGATTCTTGAGGAAGGTTTAGGTGTATAATTTGTTAAGGTTTTGTGTAATGTGTAACCCGTGCGAAGCCGGGGCAGGTCGCTAGTAAGCGATAATAGAGAGTTCAAGTACTTAAAAGGCTGTCATAAAAGTTTCCTTGTTTAGATTTCTAACCCAATCCCTTCACATAATTGAAATTGGCAGGCATTTTTTTGCTCACCGGATGGCTCCATCGCTTTAGACGATAGACAAGTGTATCTTACAAAATTAAGGTTTTTTTTGTCTTATAAATCGAACATTCCCTGCGTGCGTAATATAATATAATCATATGCATCAACTACAATTTATCAACAATATATTTAATCATCATCAACTACATTCGAAAAATAAAAATGTATTCGGATGAAAAATTGATTATATAGGTACAAGTTATGAGTGGCGTTTTCTATAAGTAAACGATAGTCACTTTCCTAGGCCCTATGGGCTATGGTGATCGATGATCGTTTTTGACATTCATAACATAAGTTGAATTTCGAATTACACAGAATAATGCATATAAACAAAAAAATGTAATAAAATTATGAAGTGGCAGTTCATGGCCTTCACTAAATTAAAAAGCTACTTTGTTTCACTCCCTGGAGTGAGGAAAGTCGCACTTTCCCCACTCCAGGGAGTGACGAAAGTAGGCTTGTTCGAGCTGCTTAGGTGAAAAAGATGTTTACCTACATTGAAGAACCATTTTGCTTAAATTTGTCGTGGCTATTTTATTGATATTGACTTATGCACTTTTCAGGTTTTTTTTAATATTTACTTATGCTATTAGAATAAAACAGAATATGCTATTTCTGTGATATCCCGGTTCGCGTCGTTAGGAGCGACGTGCGAAGGTCGAGAGGAATACGTGATATCAAAACTTTATTGCTATTCTGTCATAAACTGGGGCGTCATTTCTTACGAGTATACACCGCTTTCAGGGTTCCGTTCTGTTTAATGGACCCTGTGTGCTCACGTATTTATGAACCCTTCGATAACTCAGCTGGTCCTAGGTTCCCTAGCGTATTAAAAACTTTGGACAGGCATTGCAATCAACCAATATGGGATAGCCACTAACCTTGAGCACACACCGATGATTTTCGGGGATCCTGGTCCTTCTTCAGCTAGCTAGCACTTCCAGGGCCTTGAGAGGTCGTCACACACGCCTTGTAAACTGATTGTTCGAAAACACCACCGAAATACCGAATTTCGGAAATATTAACACACAGAGGAACATGCGTTGCAGGCCGCGCCCGAGCCGCAGTGATTGACAGTCAGAGGTGTTGAATCTACCTCTGAATTTGCTCCGAAACGGCATACCCTCATATTAAAAAGATTACAATGCCCGAACACTGTGGAATAACCCTATAGAACGGTACAATAAGTTTAATAATCACAATATTTTAATAATAATATACAGATAGGATCTTAGGTGGCAAAATTAAATGTCAGGTAGGGAGTTCCTATATCGATAAACTCAGTTATCGATGTTTTTTCCATGTCACTGTCTGATTATAAATCTTGTAACTATTTCCCTGCGAATAAAAAGCTTATCTTAAAATCTTCACCAAGATACGGCCGCCATTTTCAGTTACCTAAACACAGTCTGCTTCCTTTTAATATTGAATGCCTTTACAATATCGGAACAGGCAAGATTTAACCGATGTTTTGAATAGCGCTGTCAAAACGCTCGGATGCGGACGTTCGAGGTGGAGACGGGACGGCAAAATGCGAATTGAAATCTAGAATACCTAGTTATTCGGGAGAGTTTTTGAATCATATAGCTTGGAAAAAAGATCAGAGTAGACTTAGAAAATATAACTACGGTACGAGTTGTTATTAAAAAAAACCGGCCAAGTGCGAGTCGGAACACGCACGAAGGGTTCCGTACCATTACGGAAAAAAACAGCAAAAAAATCACGTTTGTTGTATGGGAGCCCCATTTAAATATTTATATTATTCTGTTTTTAGTATTTGTTGTTATAGCGGCAACAGAAATACATCATCTGTGAAAATTTCAACTGTCTAGCTATCACGGTTCATGAGATACAGCCTGGTGACAGACAGACAGACGGACAGACGGACGGACAGATGGACAGCGGAGTCTTAGTAATAGGATCCCGTTTTTTTTCCTGTGGGTACGGAACCCTAAAAATCAACCTGTAGGCAACATATTTTGTAAACAGTCTCAATGCCAGAACGGTAAAGAAGAAAGAAAAATAAAGGTTAAGGTACAATAGTTAAACAAATTCATAGTGTAGTGAAACATAATTTAGTTTTATTAACGACTAAGCTAAGAGTGACTAAAAATGGATGACTTATTTTAAAATAAAGGCTACAAAACATCAGCCGTAAAAAGGTTCGTCAGAGGTTTTCGTAAGAACCAATATAAGTACTATTTTTACCTAGAAAATTTTATTGTGTATGCATACAGTGTGTAAATCCAATACGGGCGATAAATTAAAACAGATAGAATTTATCCGTGTAATCATTAATTAACCCTAGGAGCGCCCCAGTATCAAATTAGTATGGAACAAAGATAGATATAACTCCGTAATAGATGGATACAGTCTAAGGAAAAAACGTGCCTCGAAAATCACGAAAATTTGATTCTCGATCAGATGGCGCCACTAGTTTTGGCCTAGTCTCATATAGAGGGCGTTGACTGTTTCGTTTGTTATTTATAATTTTAACGCATACCAGTGAAAGAACATGGGTCAAAATCATATAAAAATAATTAATAAAATTAAAAAAATCATTTATCCATATTTAAATACATTTTAACGTATTTTTATAAATCTTCATTTTTAGTTTTAAAGTATGTCGATAGATGGCAGTGAATTTACAGTGGTTACAAAATTTACTATGACAGTACCGCTCTATTTTATTATATCCTCATTGGTATGGAGTTACTATCACATGTGTGTGTGTGGGCGCTCCACGGGTTAAGAAGTTTTTAAATTACGTACACTTAATTGACCCCGTAACGTAATACATTTTTGAAAAATATGCCGAGGAGCAATGTACTGCAAACATTAGGTAAGTACGAGATATATGACATAAGAGTTACGAGCGTTTTATAGTAACTGCCAACAAGCGTTGACAGTTACTTTAAAAGCTCCTATCTCGTAACCTTTGTGTTGCTTTACATTGCGGGCCGAATTATTTTGTTTGATAAATATTTTCATTGTATTTCTAAGCAAAATTTATCTCAATAATTTACACGGAAACTATAGGTACTTACTAGGTATATTTGCAACGGCAAAGTAAAACCTTGAACAAGTTGGCTCGATAAAAAAGTCGCAGTATAATTTTAGTATAGCATAGGTAGTCATAATGCAGAGGGATCTGACAAGCAAAATTTGAAACAACTTCATTTAAGTATATTTTCACAGTGCCTCAGATAAATGGTTAAAAAAAACCCACACGATTCTTTCGTCGCAAGTTTCGTGCCGCGCGCCATTACTTTTGCCCCGGTCTAATTTCCCGGCTGTACTAAAATCTACTACAAACAGAACAGACTGTTAAAATCTCACCTGAATCTTCTCACATTCAACAAACAACTATTGAATCGTCAGTCGGCATCACGACTTGAGCGAAAAGCGTCTCAATGCGCATTCAGGACACAAAGGCGGGCGTGTTATTGTGCCTTCTTGAGGTGACGTCGCATTGAACGCAGAATTTAGAGCAAGCTAATGTATATGTGGACGTTTTGAAGGCCTATTCAAAGGCAAATGGTCTAGTTATAGGCAGAATATGTGCTTGTTTTCTTTCTAATTATAGTAGTTAGAAGAAATTAAATATGGTTATTTGTATTGTATTAGTGTTAGTGCGTTCTAGAGGTGACGTCGCATTGAACGCAGAATTTAGAGCAAGCTAATGTATATGTGGACGTTTTAAGGCCTATTCAAATGTGCTTGTTTTCTTTTTAATTATAGTAGTTAGAAGAAATCAAATATGGTAATTTATATTAGTTATAACCATCATTACGATCAACATTCAAACCGAGTTAAAAGATCGAACGAACCATTATCGTAGATAAGGAATCGAAGGAACTTTTAAAGAATATAAATCTGATATTTATACTAAACTAAAAGCAATCCCCTAGTGGCCGTCTGTTGCGGATAATCTGAGCGGATGCACGAACAGTCGGTGCGTAAATTTATACAACCTGAAGGAGCCCACTGATTACCAGTCCGCCGGACGATATCGACCTGTCAGTTGTTCGGAATTGTCAAATTTTTGTTCTAACTGACAGGCTGATATCGTCCGGCGGAGCCCGTGAGCCCAAAGCCCCTTTGTAGCAAAAAGTCAAGAATTGAAGCCTTTTGTAAAGCACAATACATGCTCTCTTTCAAAACTGTCATAAGTTTAAAAGACAAAAACTCACATTTACTTATGCCCAACTAATAGATAAGTTCTTTCAAAACTGTCGGGTTTACATTGTATTCAGGAGCGATTTGCGAATGAAAAAGTATCAGAGGAAGCTGGCGCGAGTTGGCTAAGTAATAAGCTTGTAAACTACTAGTTACTTAAACTTAATGGTGCTATTTTCATACGCTTTGGGCATATGGCGTGGAGTAACTTACACTGTTCTTAAGTCGTACTTTTATTTGTTAATTTTTTTACATAGGTTCAGTTCTGGCCCGTGGTGTATGTTGCGTGGCGTTTTGTATTTATTTTGTGGGTACGTTCCTTATAAACTACTTAGTAAGGTAATTAGTAATAAAATCAGTTTAATAGGTTTGGCTTGAACAGGTATAAACCGGTTTAACCGGTAGACAGGCAAACCAACATCCGTATATGTAAATTAGTTAATAAATGTACCTATATATCATGCGAATGGTAGTAGTTAGCAGTCCAGCTTTTCGTGTCTTAAGACATTAAAACAGGAAATAAAAATGTATATTGGTGTATTCTTCAAACTACGGCATGTGGGCTGGATGCCATCCTTACTGTCATTTAAAACTCCTAATTTTCATACAATCCAAAATCATGAAAAGAAAGAGGACGCCTGGTCGTAGACCTCGAATCAAGAAGTTTGCCCTAAAATAATAGATTTCCAAATGCTTAACTTATATTTCCAACTTCTTTTTAAACTTCCACACTAAAAATGTTCGTTTCCCACAGGCTTCAAGATGTAGAAAAGGCATCAGCTCCGAGCGCCTCACCGACCTCGGCAGAACAGCCCCTGGATCTCAGCGCCAAGTCCACCTCCAGCACGAGCGGCACGCCACCGCCTGATGCCAAGGATAATGCCAGGTATGTACGCCAATGAGTTCTAACCAATGAGTAGGGAATCCTAACCAAGCCTTTGAGGCACCAAGTTTCTTAAGGAGGCTATAAGGCTAAATGTTAGAATATATTGTACCACAAGTGTCATGCCACTGCCTGGCGCCAAGGGTAATGCCATGTATGTCTCCAAAGCCAAAGGCACCAAGACTTTAACACCAATACTTAGGAACGTGTGTTAGGGTATAGGTAGACTTCAAGACTTAGAGCCTCTTTAACCTTGTTTTCGCCTTATAACTTTTTCCCGTAATCACTTTTTTTCTGGTAGTTTTAGTTAGCATTGAGAGCTTTCTGTCTAAATTATCAAACATTTCAAGAAATACATTTTCGCATAATTTTATACGCTATTTTTTATTAGAGATAAATCACAATTACATAATATTTCATCGAAAAGCATCGTTAAACCAGAATAGTTTGTCTCTATACTCCATTCCGCAGTACTTAAATAATTAAATATACAATACAATACTTAGGTACACATCTAATTCGTAAACGACATAATGATTGCAAAAAATCACAAACTGAGCTAAACCGTTCAATTTTTTAAATGGCAACATTGATGCGATACGCGCTTGATCATTGCCGAGCCTTTCGAGCAGTATTGCCAGACGTTTAAAAAGTCTGTAACCTTTAGTTTTACAAAATACGGCAAATATGAAGTTTTCACAGTACTAAAAGCTTTCAATTCACATTTTATTTATCCTTTTCAACTCGTAAATGCGTGTAAACAAGACAGTAGGTCAAGTGCATTATAAACATGCAAGCTTTTAATCATATTAGGCTATTTTTCCCATTAGACTGAATGCTTTTCTGAATTAAGGTCACTTATTTAATCCATTTGTTAATTTGAAAGCTTAATACTTAATTGCTTTGCTGTAAAATTAGCTGTAAAATAAAAATTATTATGACTCGGGTATGACGTGTTAAATACATTGTTGATTAACGCTGGTTGTTTCGTACCTATTAATTTATGACGGACAACAATTCTGACTTATAATTTGTGACAACTAAAATACAATACAAGTACTCTTTATTGCACACGTCATTACAGAAAACAATACAAAGAATACAGAAAAGAAGAGGTTAAACAACAGCTACCTAACTATTAATCGAAGGTCAAATGCTTGTTTTAAAATATGTATACGTCTGTTGTTTGTAATATTGATAATTCTGATTTTAATAAGGCCTGCCAGAAATTATACCATCATCGAAATTATTTAATGTTAGTATTAAAAATAATAAGCTATCGGCAATAAATTGCCAACAAATTATATTATTCCCATAAATGACTTCTAAAATTGATACGCAGTATTTTTACATTATCTAGCAATATACCAAGTAACACATAACTTTATCCCTCTTTTAGGTTTTTAATCTTAGTAGAATTATAAGACTACTTTATAGTATAAAAGAAGCTTAGACTCACTACCTTCTGTTTTGTTTGTGATTTTTAATATAAGATACCTAATTAATAACTTGTATTAATATTTTTATCAAATTTTTCGACTTTTCCCGACTGGAGCTACTGAGCACTTTAGCCAGTTACATTTTATCGCTTCACTAATTTTCTGCTAATATTTCATTGTATCAGTGTCTGATTTCTTAAAGCAAAAACTGACATCAATAATGTTTGCTTGACTGAGCTTTATGCGTATAATAGACCAGAAAGATAATACACATTCTTACTCGGTGTTACCAAAAAACGCTACTAAGTGGTAAAGAACGCGATTTGATATTTAATGGGCCAGAACTTTAATTATTGCCCATCCGACTAGCATGAATGATCTTATAGGTACATTTAACAATGTTTTGTTAAGATTCACACAAACCTAGCCGCCATGCAATCAAAAAATTAAAAATAAAAATTTGTTATTAAAAGAAAGAATTTAAAATTACACAACAGGCTCAGTGGTCCCACACTAGGCTAGGCCTGTATCGTGGTGACCGCTCTACAGAATTACCACATACAAATTTAGGGGTATCATCTAAAACTAAACTAAAGTCTCTTATCTTACAATTCTTACATTGAATCAGTTTTAAAACTACATGCTGAAATAACAAGAAATTTCAGAAATCAGTTTTTTTTATACCACGTCGGTGGCAAACAAGCATACGGCCCGCCTGACGGTAAGCAGTCACCGTAGCGGACGCCTGCAACACCAGATAATATATAACATGCGCATTGCCGACCCTTTGAAAACCTGTACACTCCTTTTTTGAAGAACCCCATACTTGCATTTCATTTCATTTATTTATTTCTTTAACAAACTAATTACATACTTATAATTTAATGAAACTAAGTAAAGATGGGACATGTCAGCAAATAAATAAATCTTTTTTTTTACTGGAGCCTCTTTGGGAAATCCTCGGCAGGAGGTAGCGTCCGCGGGAGGAAATTCCTCTTAAACCGCGCAGTACGCGACCATTTAAGTTCTAGGGTGTGAGGATGAACACCCTGGCGACGGCGAGCGGTGCGGTGATAGAAAGCGGCCGTTGGCATCATGTCAAACAATTCTTCAGAGCATAGCCCATTGTACAAGCGTTAGAACACACACCAGGAGGCATAGTCTCTCCTTAGACTTTATGGTTCAATACCGCTTTGTGTAAACTGTGTAGGTAAAAGAAGCATAACTAGGTACATTTTGATTTGACGAGATCATTCATGTAACATAGGTATTATTATCTATGTCTGGTACTAGTTTTCGTTGCAAAAATGTGTTATACAAAGGAAATAGAGAGAGTAGAAATTTTGTACTTATATGTTTAAATTCGCTATAAGTAATACAAAAAAATATATCTATGGCGGCGGCTAAGCATGTCCCTCCCTACGTGTGACTCCTTAATCACTAGATGATGCTTCTTTTTTGAGTCTTTAATTCAGGTGTTCAAATAGAACAGTCTATTAGAAATAAACGACCCCATTAGAGCCACACAAGCTGTATGTCATTATTAACAGTTAATTTTAGGTGCCGATCAAGCACTAACAGGTGCGGAGCGGAAACTAAATTTCAACCATAATTGAAATGGCTGCTGTAAATTGTTCTACACTTGTACAGTGAATGTCTCATGAAGAAAATAGAGAGGAAAATAATTTGGCAGACAGACAATTGGAGACTAAAATGATTGTTTCATATAAATGTTTGTTTTCATACAAAACTTCTACTGGCTCTGTTTTCTTTTTATAACAATTTTTAGCAACGAAAACTAGTACCAGACATAGATAAATGTTATAAGTATGAATTATCTCAGATGATTTTTCGGGCTCGGGCCGTAATCTTATATAATTTTGTTTAATAATTCTGAGATAAGATAATGCATACTATACTTGAATGTTCATGTCAAATGTCAGGTTGTGACTCTTAAATTAAAAGCTCGAAAATGCAGTACCTATCTTATTACTTAAAAGCATAACACATAGGTATTTAAGAACCATTGCTGATAGTTTTAAAAATTGCTGATGTATTTAAAAATACTACAATAATTTCGACAAAATGTGCTTTGAATTTAAATTGAATTATTTTGTTTCAACGTGTTTACGTACATACCTACTTACCTAAGAACAAAAAACAAGTCAAAAATGTGGCTATTTATTTAAAATAAGCTTTGCAAGTGTCATAAAAACCGATGAATTTTCCTGAACACAGAAGTAAACTCACTCTGAATAGCCCATAAACCCTTATCAAAATAACCAAATAAGCAGGCAACACTAGGAAGCCTATTAACAATTCTCCATGGTCACCGCGTCCTATCGCTGGCAACACTGGACTTCCTATTGAAACGATCGGATTTCACAAACAATGAGATGTGAATGCACCCATTAAATGATGAAAACGAATCTGGAGTCGATAACCTTTTGACAGACGACGCCATGATTGTTTAAAATGGCGGGTTCGGATGGATAGTGTGTGTTTAAAGTTTTATGGGGCTCGCATAATGTAACAATATGTGGTGCCATATTATGTCTGTGAAGTAACTGTAAACGGTTTTAGTTGCCAGGCTGTCTTGTGTCTTAGATTTCACACATAGGAAACAACGATACATAAACTAAACTTTTTATACTTCAAATCAATAATCTATCAGAATAATCCAGTTACAAAATTTGGGTTTGAATGGTTCAGCAGTGACACAAATTTCATGTTTTCTCCGAAACCTCTCGTTTTTTTTCGCTGACAATGCATGAGTCTCAACTCCATAAGGTCCCTCTATCATGATTCATGAGCCATCACTTAATCCGTACCTACTGAATGCGATATTCTGTATTTAATTACATGCTTTTACAGCATTCTCAATATTTAAACAGCATCTACACAGGAAAACAAAACAAGAAATAGTCAAGAATCTTGGAAGAATCTATTTTTAGGTTCCCGAGATACAGGCTGCGCCTAGTTTGGGGCCGATGGATATTGGCTTAATTGTAAAATCTATCCCCTGTCACCCGTTGACCACGAACGCTGTAAAGGGTTCGAAACGTCGGGATGTATTATAAATTCAATATACGCGATATAATCCGAAGACAATATTATGTAAAATCTAATTTTTTGTTAAGTTTAACCTGTGATGTCAATTTGTAAAATATTTGGTAAATAAACGATTTGTATTTGTAGGTATTTATATATTATTCGTTCAGGCAAAACGTGTATCACCCCCACACTCTTTTTCCATTAATTGCTTACCCCCAACCCCCACCAGACGAAGTGAAGGCGTAACTCAATAAATACCTGAATACTTTTAAGAGGAAAGGGCGGTCGCTTCTCCATACATTACAAACATAGTCCCCATTTTCTCTCTGAATATTGACATGATGGAAAATATTTTCACATCATTTGATACCTTAGCTATGCCCCTACGTTTGACTTTTTTCGATTTATTGATTATTGTAAAAATTTGGTGCGAAAATCAGATTTGATACAAATTTTTATCTACACACATATCATAAACCTTCTATGATGCCTTCAAAATCCGTAAATAATGGCCAACATTAAAATAAACTGTTTAGTTGCAGCAAATTTCTTATCTGTGAAAATGTTGTACATATAATTGAGCATTAAAACACTCATGCGATGCTATTATGAAACTCACTTCGTTCGTTTTATAAACCCGCACTCGAGTTTTAATGCCTTTCATTATCTAGCAGTCACATAAACTACTATTAAATGCTCCTAACTCCTATAATAACTAATAATTCGCAAAAAATTAAACGTAGGGGCATAGCTTTGGTTGATATCCAGCAGATTGTGTCAAAATATTTTCAATAATGTTAATATCCAGAGGAAAATGAGGACTACGTTTGTATTAAAAGGCGATTTCGCGCGGGTCTTCCACTTTCGTCTGTATATTTCCATTTTTACCCGATTACAGTGAAGCAAAAGGAGGTTTATGCATGTTAATCTGGTCCCCCATAGCGTCTAATTATTAAGTATAAGTATTAACTCATATATTATACTAGCTTTTGCCCGCGACTTCGACTGCGTGGAATGATGATGATGATGACGATGATGATTGATAAAATCTACCCTGTCATTTCTCGGGGCCCAAGTTATATCTAGACTAAATTTTGTTCAAATTGGTTCAGCGGTTTAAGCGTGAAGAGGTAACAGACAGACAGACAGACACACTTTTACATTTATAATATTAATAGAATGGATTGCACCCACATTTACAATTTTCTTAATATCTAACATTTTACTTTTAAAACTAACAAAAAAAAGTCCCCCAAATCTGTTCCCTGCGAAACAGATTTAAGTAAGTAAGTAGATACCTATTTAATTCATATCTTCATATAAATAAATCATATAAAAGTCATGATGCTATTCAGTGTTTTTATTTTTCTTTCTTTTATTTTTCTAATAACTTAAAGTGAGATTACATCAGAGTAATTTCAAGCGAATTTCCACCAGTTATTCTCTTTACGATCATCCTTGACACACTGAACTCGCCTCGAATGGTTTTGTCTCTGCTTCACTTCAACACCTACTACATTATTAGTAACAATCCCGCAATGCAATAGACAAAAGGGACGCTGATGATCAGTTAAGAATATTGTTAGTATAGGTATCGCCAGGAGAGTTGAGGTGAATGTTTAGTTTATTACACAGCTCACTACTTTTACATCACTAATCCGAATCAAATATAGTGGAAACCGTTTATGACTCCGCTTATACTGACCAATCTCTTACTATGACGTAATTACTGTGCGAAGTTTGGTTTTCATGTAAAATTCTTTGTAACAAAATCGGATGACTTCGCTTATAGTGACAAGTCACTTACTATAATTCCTATTTTCATCAAATTATGTCCGGTTATACTGACACATTCGCTGGTTTTCGTGGCCGTCCCTGCGAGAACGTTTGGTGTGTGTGTGGTGTGTAGTTGTTTCAGTTTTGATTCTCAGTGATAAGTTGATAATTGGTTCAAGGTTAATAAAACTCATCTCTCACAAAGGAATTTGGAAAAAATCACAACAATATGAAGTTAATCATATGCTTTATATGACATCCGCTTAGTATGACGTGTTTGTCACTTCCCTTCGATGTCATTATATGCGGATTCTACTGTAGTTATAATGTAATAAACAGTAGAAAAATTCAGATTAAAACTAAATTTCTTGGAAAGTATGCGCATATAAACACGATTCTCACGGCCAAAATTACAGAAATATCTTTTTCAATTCATTCCACAAACCGTTTGTATTGTTACACTGACGTCACAATGTGCTATCAATTTTTATGGCTCTTTTTCAACGTAGTAGAAATGATTTTCATTTGTGACGTTTGCGATGAGTTCATGGCTGTTAGTCTAAAGTTTTACCACTAAACTTTCCCCAATTAAGAGGACGGTCGATGCAGTCATATGGCGAATTCTGACAAGGCGGTTTGTAGAGAACCTACCGGGAAACGCGAATCCGAAACTTAGCTATCTGCCTCTCTATCGCAATATGCAAGAGTAACAGAGATGTTAGATAACGAAACTTCGATTTTCTTGTTCTGCGATAGACTCTTAGATTGTGGTAGTGGCGCCCCCTGCGCAGAGTTTCGCGTAATATTATTATTACTCATATCATAACATATTATATACTACATATTTCTCATTTATATGAGTATGAGTATGACATTTGTCAACTATCAAATAACTAATGATTCTCATACGAGTACCGCTAGACGGTCGCGGTAACAAACCTTTCAAGTAGTTTAAAAAGAATAAATAAGCAAGCCGGCGAAAATGCTTCAACCCGAAACGAACCCTAGAAAAAGAAATGTCTCACGGTTGACTCAACTCAAATAAGGATCCCTTGTCGTCCGAGCGTTAAACTCTTTCGCAATGACAGTAACACACATTAAAGCAGGCCAATAACCCCCCGATACAGATACCCGTTCCTTCACACTGTATTTGTCAAGTTTCGAAAGATAGAAGCTTTCGCAAGGAGATAAGGAGACATTAGTGCCATTTATTTGTTTTGTAAGTGGCCATTTTGAAGTTAAATGTTGACGTGATTGAAGTAAAACTGATAAAACCTAATGTTTACGAAGGTTAAGGATTTCTTTATACATCGTTCACGGATTGAAAATATGAAATGTGTTAGAGTTTTGTTAGCGTAAATTTAAAAAATCGGCCGAGTGCGAGTCGGACTCGCGCACGAAGGGTTCTGTACCATTACGCAAAAAGCGGCAAAAAATCACGTTTGTTGTATATTTATATTATTCTGTTTTTAGTATTTGTTGTTATAGCGGCAACAGAAATACATAATCTGTGAAAATATCAACTGTCTAGCTATCACGATTCATGAGATACAACCTGGCGACAGACGGACAGACAGACAGACAGACAGACGGACGGACAGCGGAGTCTTAGTAATAGGGTCCCGTTTTTACCCTTTGGGTACGGAACCCTAAAAAGAATGAAGCTATATCATATCTACTCCTCTTGCTCATCGTAAGAGTACTCTGTATTGACCCTCGCTACCTTTCCACATAGATTCTCCAACTTTTAGTTTCTATTTCATTGGCACATTCAACCTCAAAACCTGGCACACTCTTAACCGCCTCTCCACTGCTGGCGCTACTTCGCCACTAACACGTTAGCTGACAGAATACGCAAATTCCCTAGCCACAGTTCGCTCACCAAGACTACTCGGGTCAAACTTTAAGGGGATCCCATGCCCCAATGACCTTCGATTTGAATCCCTTAGTTTTCTAATGTTCTTTGTAGCTTATCATATTAACAGCAACGGATTTTAGCAACATAGTGTCCCATATTTACTTCAAAGTTCATTGTTTTCGAAATATTTGGCATCAAAGTTGAACAATTTTAGGCCAAAAAACTGGTTTTCTGGCCATAACTTTTGTGTTAATTAGTTTAAAATTAAAACCTTAGACAAATTTTTAGAGACGTCTAAGACGAACCCAAATATGTAGATTTCGTATAAGTAACATCTTTCACAGCAATCGAGATACGAAAAAAGTGTTTTTTAGACAATGTTTAAAACAATCATAAATAAATAAGTATTAATTTTTTTCACAATCCGGTAGACAAAAATGGAGATAAAAGATTGAAGAACCGATAGCCGCTTGTCTTATAATTCTATATGTAGTGCAAAAGTAGGAGATACGATTCAAAACTTGTCAAAAATCGATGAAAACCTCAGGTAGCCCCTTAAAAACTCAAGTCCACTTTCGGCCAGGAGGCTGTTACAGCATATGAACAAACAGATATGAGTACGATATTACACAACCAAATCTAAATAAGCTTAGAAATTACATGATTAGAGGTAATACGTTCAAAACTCTAAAAAGTACATGTGTTTGAGTTTAAATACCGTGTGTTATTAATCAAACAAATATCATAAACAACAAAAAATAACTGCTTATAATAACTTGAACTTGCATCGATAGAAATAACTAGGAAAGCTAAAAATCAAATAATCAAAACTACGCAAATTTTTATGTCTTCGACTAACGATCCTTCTATTTTGATCTCCTAAACGTTTTTAATACATCATTCAGAGTTAGTTGGTCTCAAATATATTTAAATTAACTTAATACCTACGCAATCATATAAAATTTACTGAATATATGTCAATTTAAATAAAGAAACACATTAACATGAAGTGCCCGATAACGAGAATCATAACCACACCCATTTCGATCAGGTCAAAGACTTGGCAAACGAAACACAACGTCATTTAGATAATGTGAGTGGAAAAAGGACAAATAGTTATAAAATCACCAGGAAATGTTCTTGAACCCTTCAATAATATAATCGGGTTCGAAATATACTGAACCACAAGTTTAATGATTAAAGGTTGTTCATCTTTTTACCTCATTTTGCAGCTTTGATTAATTTAATAAAATACGCTCTTCGTGTTGAATGGTAAAACAAAAATTTTACTACATATATTTAATGCTTTACAAAGAAAGATATAACTCCGTAATAGATGGATACAGTTTAAGGAAAAAACGTGCCTTGAAAATCACGAAAATTTGATTCTCGATCAGATGGCGCCACTAACTTTGGCCTACTCTCGTATCATTGACGGATTCGTTTGTTATTTATAATTTTAACGCATATCCGTTAAAGAACATGGGTCAAAATCATATATATATATATATATATATATTTTACTAGCCTATTATGGTGTCCCACTGCTGGGCAAAGGCCTCTCCCCTTGTCTTCCACGACTCCCGATATAGTGCCTCCTCTGGCCAGTTTTAATTTAAATACATTTTAACGTATTTTTATAAATCTTCATTTTTAGTTTTAAAGTATGTCGATAGACGGCAGTGAATTTACAGTGGTTACAAAATTTACTATGACAGTAGCGCTCTATCTTATTATATCCTCTTTGATGCTTTATAAAAGAGATCCGAACTAAAGTTACCTAGGTAACTTCGTTTTATGTTTGACTAACTAATTTTCTAATAAGGTAATTACTTCAATTTTAATCTATGAATTTTTTTATGTTTATAGGTATAAATGATTTACTATAAATAATATGTGATTACCTATTTATATCCACTCGGGATACCTAGTTGCAAATGCCCGAAGAAACGTCGTAAAATTGAAAAATATCCACTTCTAGATTGGCAATGTCTTGCCTGATGTATTTAAATGATTTAAAAAAAAATTGTGCTTGTCTATTCCATTACATAAAATCGTAGTTAGACCAAGAAAAGCCCGCAACGATTTTGATAGTACACGCGGTGCAAGTGTTATATTTAAACGTCAAACTTTTTGACGTTTAAATAAAACACTTGCACTGCGTGTGCTGTCAAAATCGTTGCAGACTTATCTTGGTCTAACTCTACTGTATTTGTACATTAGTATAAACAAGTTATATTTACGTACTAAAAACAGGACTACCGTGAAACTATACCTATTTAGACACCCTGAAATCATAGAAATATCGATCAATACATAAGGGATAAAAAATTTAGTTCTATCACATTAATTCGTGGCTTTATTACTGTTTACTCAGTCCAGTCCAGTCAATCTGGATAGATATTTGATGTGTATCCTCCAGGGCAAAGTTGGCAAGATTGATAGTACTCAAATCAATGTTATAAACTCCCACCAATAAAATTCCTCAACCTGTGTTTCACCTCTATACGACGCATCGTCAGGATCTGCTGGAAATGTTAATGGTCTGGGCTGTAACCGCGAAAATCGAAGTTCGCAAATTGCGGGAATTTTTCTCTGTTACTCTAATTACGCCTTTGGAGTAAAAGAGAAAGATCCCCGCAATTTGCGAATTTCGGTTTTCGCGGTAGCCCCTCTGGCGTCCGTCAAAGGAAAGCCAAAGATATCTGCCAGAATAGCCAAGTCGATGAAGTCGAAAGACAAAGAGTAAGATAAATAATTACTTAAAACTGTTCATATAACACAAAACAATACGTTTTATCTATCTGCAATGTAGGTCAACACCTGGTCATCGGCTCGCATTGCAATCGGTCAAATATCTAAATTCAATATTTCAAAACACCAACACATTAATCCAAGATAAGCTAAATGCGAAATATTTACCCACGAACCTCCGATAACGGACTATGAATGCATCTTTATATTTTCCCTTTATTTCTTCACCGCCATCGCAAATTAAACTTTCGATCCCTGTCATTACAGTTGGAAATTGCTTGGTGGGCATGACCGTCTTCAGTTTCATCTTGTGTCTTGGTTTCTTATTTTTCGTTATGATTGACATTGGATTCTGGGCCCTATAGTTTGAGGGTAGGGTGTAATTTTGCGTGGGCGTGTGCAAGGATGCAAGGTCGATGGCCGCGACTATCGGTGCATTTTTATTTGTTTTGGCGAGCCAGGCGACCCAGATCGTGGGCCGTGGAATGAATTTATTCAGCTATCGATTGGGTTTTGTATAATATCAGTGCTGAAATCGAGATGCTGGTTGTATTCTAAATGTTCTAACGTTGTCGCTTGTGCTATGCTTCCCGGATATATCGAGGAAATCTCCGCACGTGATATAGGGCGAAGGATTTTGCTTCTCTTATCCTTTACTGCGTTAGCACGATACGTGAAGTTTCTACTTGATAGGACGCGCTAGTTTCCTTGCAGATTGCGGAAAGCTTCCAGTTTTATTAAATTTTACAAGGATTTTAAATAATTCGTGGCTAGTCATATGACATTCCACGGGAAACGGTACCTTATAGCGCTTGGCGCTTACGCCGCGTAGCACTAAATTAGTATCGGAGCGTCGTAAATAATGAATCAACCTTATTGGTACATAATTATAAACATTGCGGAATACTTAAAATACTTAATCCTATAATTTGTACTAGTTTAAAATCCATTGATGTCCTTTTTGAGACTGAATTTATATTCTACTGAGCATAACAGGCAACAATAAACCTGTTTTTAATCAATGTCTGTTTGGTTGTTACAGATTGAAACGCGCAATAATCGATGGCGGGGCCGGCAACAGCACCGCGCGGCGGAACTACACCGAAGATGAGCTCCAGTCAGCCCTCCGGGACATCCAATCCGGCCGGCTCGGGACCCGCCGGGCAGCCGTCGTCTACGGCATACCCCGGTCCACCCTCCGCAACAAGGTCAACAAGTTTGGACTCGCCGCGGAACCCGCCGACTCCGACCCCGACTCCGACCCTGAACGACCCGACTCGCCGCCCTCCGTCATCCTCAAAATACCCACATTCCCACCCCCTGACGATAAAAGCCCATCACCCGCAAACCCAGCGGCACCAGTCGCCCCTATAACTCCAATTCTACCACCACAACCACCTATGAATACACCATCTCCGCTCCTGCTGCCGGCGTCTGTCTTCGCTGATCCGCCTTCCTCTCAACATCTCTTCACGTCGTTGAGCGACGTTATAGCCAAGAGTATAAGCCAAAAGTTCCAACAGCCGCTAGAAAGGCCCCATGATTTTATGAGACTACAGCAAGACAGGCACGTTTCCGTCATCAAAACCCCACCAGACAACTCTAGAAATTATTCGGGTCCTAGTAACTCTCGCGCTCCCACGAACAACAACGGACAACCCGCTACGGGCAAGGGAACTAGACCTAAGAGAGGAAAATATAGGAACTACGATAGGGATAGCCTGGTAGAAGCGGTGAAGGCCGTGCAGAGAGGTGAGATGTCGGTTCACCGCGCCGGTTCGTACTACGGCGTGCCGCATTCAACTCTCGAATACAAAGTCAAAGAGCGGCATTTAATGAGGCCGCGTAAACGCGAGCCGAAGCCGCCTCAGGACGTGAAGCCGCAGCTTCCCAAGCCGCCGCCGCCGAAGCCGATGACCAAGCCGTTCACTAACGGTCTCAACGGGCCCGAGACGCCCGGGTATCCGCCGAGCTACTTCTGGCCGGGAGCCGGGTTCCCGGCCCCGCCCGCGCCGGACCTTTACGCGTCGCATATGATGCGTCGGCTCAGAGAAGAAGCGCCGCCGCCGGCGAACGGGAGTTTCCTGGAGGGAATCATAAGGTCGAGTCTGGAAAGGCCCGGTGCGGCGTTACTGCAACGGTTGACAGGGGAGCCGCGGCCGCCGGCGCCGAACTCAGACGCGCCGAGTCTCCTTCGGCGGCTAGCGGGAGGCGACGAGGAAGGTCCACCGGCGCGCCGAGCGCGCATCGACTCCTCAGACCGACAGCTCGCCACCGAAATGCGGGAGGCGGTCCAGCGGCTCCGAGCGGACAAGATGCGGCCCCGCAACGGGACGCCCACGCCGCCCACGTGCGGGGCGCTGTCGCCGCCGCCGCCGCCCGCGCTGCCCGCCGCGCCGCCCGACCGCGCCTAGTATCCGCAGTACTACCCTTTCCAGTGATACGTGACGTGACGTAGTGGCGTCGCGTTCGCCCACGGATTTTGAAAGACGTTCCGATCTCCTCAGTCTTTGTGATAATTATTATGTAAAGTACATTCCGTTGGGAGAGGAAAGCGGCCGAAGCGTAAAGGCGCGTTAGCGTGCCTCGCCGGCCGCTCGGCCCCTCCGCGCACCGGTCGGATCTAACTCTGTGCCTGGGCCGTTAAAGTGTGCCCGTCTCAAGTTTCTACGTTACATTAGAGTGCAATAGACTACATCGTAAGGACTTTCATACGAAACTCATTCATTATTTACATGTATACTGTTGTAGTGACAATAACGTTAGTACAGGCTTTTCTTACATTAGACCGACACCGGGTTTTCATTTGTTCACACATCTATAGCTTTCGTAGTTCTGTTTCCGTTCCGCAACCGTCTTTAGTCCAGCTCTATCACATATATACATCGACACATAATCACCAAATAACACAATAGTTACCTACAGACACACCCAGTTCAATATATCACAGCTTTACTATGAAATATCACAATAAATAGTTATAGTACCACGTTCATGCTCCACTCTTGGTGACTTACAGTGTTATTCGCTGGGGTAATATAAAACTTTCGGGGAAAGACTTGTAGGATTTCAAACGTCTTGTAATATAAAACTGTCGTTTTGTTAGTGACTGTTTGGCTGTAGATAGCTTGCCGTGGGTGTTTTACGACAACGGCAAGTGCTTTTTAAAATTTAAATTTATTTGATGTCTATGATATCTGTCTGGGAAACGTTCTTAGCGATCGCCTAAGGAATGATAGGTTAGGATACCACTGAAAGCCACGAAGATATACCTAACGATTGTTCAAATTCTGGCAAATCTTTGAAGCCTCATTTTTGACCTTGTGTTTAAGTAAAAGACAACCAAAAGTTAACGTTATGAAATTTAACTATTTAAATAATTTTAAGTAATAAAAACAATGTAACAAATTAATTATAAAGCTAGCCATGAGTGTAAATGTTATCGATTTTTAAGTGAACTATTGCAGATTTTGTGCGGTGTTTTTATAATTAGATAGGTAATATATTGAATGAAATTATTAGCGCTATTGGGCAGTGTGGTGGGTGCGGCTGTCCCTCACTGGCGAGGCGCGCGAGCAGCGCGTGCGAGCGGGACGCGATGCGACGCATGCGCATATTCGGGGCACGAACGGACTTATGTGCAATTATTATTTTGTATAAAATAGTAATTTAAAGTGTGTCTAAGCTAACACGTGGATTTCCATATTACTGAATGTGATATTTAGATATTACGAGTGCGGTCTGGCGAGCCGTGTCATACATACATATATACACGTACGTACAGTAAATACATCTAGTGAACTTATATATTTTATGTACTATTATTGTATCTTAAGAAAATATATTCTTATTTTTCATGGTCCAAGTTTTAAATGTTTTATCGACTATACAAAAATATGGATAATCATTATTATATTCTTGTCGACTTTAAAAATTATTAGCCCAAAAATCCTCAAAAAAAAATGATATCTTCAAATTTGTGAAATTTTTTGGTGTTCTATCGAAAGTATATTAATGAAGTACGAGATGAAAAAATGTATACGCTCTCCCAAAACTAAAATTTAGGTAAAAACTATTTGGATAGAATTATCGTACGATTACTTATTGTAAGTTATGTGTAAATGTCGCCTCATGGAAATTAAGAAGTCTTTGTATTATGTATGTAATTGAAATATACATATATTATATACACGTTAAAATTATATGTCCTAACCTTTTTCTTCGGAGACCACGACATGCAAAATAGGACCTGAATACTCTCGACATTTCGACATTTTTTTAATTTCCTCTTCATTCTGACTGTATAGGCATCTACATTTACTATTATTCAAATTACGGTCGAAATATCTAAACACAAAATACATATCCCAAATGCCGTGATGTCGAATGAATTCTCAAAAGAAAAAAAAAAGAAAAATTTTTATATTCAAAATTTACTAGTCGATAGCATCTTTCAATTTTATTTACGTTCATTTTCGATGTCTTTTTAGTATTTAAGAATACGTCTAAATTTATTTAATCTATCATGCATTTAATTTACTTTGTATGATGTTAATCTGTCTACTTGTGACGTCACTACCATCGCCACCCCGGACCGCATTTCGGTTGCGTTTGAGAAAAATTCAAAAATCGAACAATTTAATTTAAAAATACGTACCTACACCAATCTGTGTGTTACGCCTGACAATTGTTGATATAGTTTGTCAAGCAAATCTTGTCAGTAGAATAAGGTGGCAAATTTAAAAAATGTAGGCGCGAAGGGATATCGTCCCATAGAAAATTTGAATTTCGCGCCTTTTTCTACTGACAAGATTTGCTTGACCAACTTTAGCTTAAAAACGGTTAAATCATGTAAGTTGTACAGAAATCATAGGATGGGACAATTTGCAAAGAGAATTTTAGATTTTAATAAACATTCCGTTTAGAATGTTATTACATTTTTTTTAATTATAATATATGTAAATATTTTTTCCATCGGGAACAAATCATTACGTTGTTTAATCTTATTTGTAACGTTAGTTATTTTTTAAGCGGCTTTATTTTTTAATGACCTACAATTATAATATTATATTGAGATGTTATACATGTTTTTTGTGCAAAGTGTTTGGGGCTTGAGGCCCAACTAAAGAGAGTTGCGACTGATAAGTAGTAGAAACAAGTGAAGTCAGGTATCCTGGGACATTAACCAGGTTACCTGGGCTCGGCCTGTACAAATGGTTTACACCGCCTTAACACTTAAAATGTTATACGGCAATAAGTGTAAATAATAACCAATTGTAACAACTTATGGTACCTGTTACGTCAAAGTGGAAGCAAGCATAGCGTGTACATCCAAAAATAAAGGTATATTTTTGACGTAAGTAAAAAGAAAGCACGAAGCAGGTTGCCAGCTTAAAAAATGGCTGGTTTGTAAAATTGGTTGATTATTTACAATCTTGATGAAAATGTTACTTTTCATTTACCAAATTGCATCTTTTGAAAAAATTCAATGAACAAGAAAAGAAAAAGATATAAATGCATTGAAATAAATGAATTGTGACATTTCTTCTTAAGAAATGCCGGATTTATTAGTGAATCATTTTTATTGTATATTGTTCAATCATTTTTCCACATAGTTTAAGAATTTTAGTTAAATACTGTAGCGTAATTTTTAATTAATAGGTAGCCGGTAGTAATTCTTTAATATGTTTGTTATTTTATTTTTTTGTAAATGTAATACAATTTGCCGTAAGGGTTAGGTTAGGTCTTGAACGGTCCTCGACTGGTCCAGGAACAAAAAAGACAATGAAGGGAAGTTGCATTTTTATCTAGAAACTTAGTGAATCTTAAAAATTCCACGAGACATTTTTGTGTTATTTTATAAAATACATTTTTACCACAGGTTTCCGAACGCATGAAATCGTCGCGTGGATCGCTTCGTCTTTCAATTTTTAAATTTGACTTTTGATTAAGCAATTTTTAAATTTAAAAATGGAAGGTTTTGTAAAATGTTGCCAGGAGTATGATTTCTGAGCAAGTGAGAGCATGATTGTTTTATGCCTGTATTTGTGTAGTTGACTATTTGCCAACCAGACGGCAACCATTTTTTGTACTGGCAATCGCCAGTGAAACATGTTGCTTTTGGCAACACTACGAAGTACTAAGTGTTGCTAGCCTGATTGAGAACGGTCTACATTGGCGCGTTTCCTCTAATTAAATGTAAGTTTCACCTTTATTGTCACTAATTGTTTTCCTTTACAACTGTATGTATTTCTAGAGGATTAATTTTAATAATTATTGTATTACTATTACAATAATTGACTTATTATTATTGACATTTAGAATTACTGAGGAAAGGTACGACAGTTAAGGTTTTGAAGTAAGCGTGGAATGTTGACACATTCGTTTTTTTTTTAAATTATGTACAACACGAAGCATTTAATTTTAGACATATTAAATATAATGTTATGTTTATAAAATGAGGGATAGTGTAAAATTGAAATACAATATTATCATCATGTATTTATAAAAAAAAGAAAACGCTTTTAACGGAGTAACATCACACTGCTAAGGATTTAAAAAAGAAAATTTGCAATGAAAATCTTTGGAAAGTAAAGTTTTTTTTAGTGATTACAAAATTATGATTAAAAATCAGGCAATGGACCAATGTATGACATAGAAGACGCTGTTATTTCCTAATAATTGATTGAAAGGCTCATGTTTTTTTTAATAATATAAATAGGTACCTAATCTGCTAAAGGAGCTAACAAGATCAAATTATAATATTGTTATTTAATTATTGAGTACAAGTTTTAATGGAATATTTTTTTTTTTTTCAATATGCCTTACTCGCTTCTATATTTTTTGTTATTTTGTTCCTTTAGTTTTATATAATTATCATTGTTTAGTTTTCTTAACAGAATTAAAGAAATCAAAACGCATTCATACAGCGTTTCGTTTATTTTTTTTTCACTATACATATTTTATATTATTTTCACTTCCTTATTAAAGTGATGGTTGATCATTTAAGAAATAACCTCGAATTGTTACGAATTGGCGTTTAAATGTGATTGGCATAACTTAATTGTATTAAATCTAGTCAAATTTTTAGGAAAGGGTGAGAAAATTCGAAAAAGCAAAGCTTAAGACAAATCGACTGACACTTTGATAGATAAAAAACGTCCAAAACCCGTCGCTTGGCGACGCAAAAGTTGATTTGAAATTGTGGAATTGTAGATCACGTATAGTGGGGTTTATTTGGATTGGCGCTTGTTTTAACTGGCAACACTAATGAAACACGCGCCAATCCTCTCCGTGAAGACTATACGGAACCATTTCTTACGTATACTTGTAATTACGTAGCATCATTTTGAAGTGAATTTTCCAAATGTAATGTCCTTTACTATAAGATCTTTATATCTTACGTTATCTTGACGGCTGGTTAGGCAGGTGTAAGGATGTGCGAGGATATTTAAAACCTGTATACAATAAATTTCATTCATTTGTTGAATCATGATTTGTTTTATTTATATAACCATTTTTAATAGGTACTTACTCAAATAGAAAATAAAGAGGTCGCCTTATAAATGATGTAAACCTAAGAAAGAGAAAAGGCAGGTGATGAAAAAAATATACATACTAAAATATACCTTATCACCTGAAATCAACGAAAAAGGATGTTGGGTTGGATTAATTAAATAGTTTGGCTAGCCTTGGCAGTAGATTTAAAAAGAAACCTTTTTTGGGCGACTATAGTCCCAGACCAGAGTCCCGTTTGAGCTAATTTGGCGCAGACTGAAGTAATAAAGTGAAGAAGTCCGCAAACATCATATTTTCATGGGAATGTTAAGTTAATCGTTTACGGTAACACTGTTGCATTCTGTCACAGCAATAATGTATTAGCTTGATTTTTACTGAGGTGTGCCAATAAGTATTCTATCTATATTTTAAACTACCAAATACTATTCTTTGGTTACGAGGCTGATGGAAAGACGAATCGATTGACTGATTCTCATTTATCAGAACCAATGAAGTACCAGTTTCGACGCTAGATCAACGAAGAAATTGGGACCATTTGTTTCAAACAATTCCAAAAAATGCCAGTAGTTCGAAAAGTGAAAATGTATCCGGACGACCAATGCAACAAAAAGGTAATATAAGTAGGTAGGTTTACGTAAGTATATTATTTACGTAACGTTCGGCGTTTTCTACCAACTACGACATCTTGGAAAGGTACTGCCGCAGGGAGCCTAACTAGAACAAGAATGGTAAGTACAACGTCAAACGCAAAACGAAGAGAAAAAGATTTTGACCAAAAAGTCCATTCTTGGATCAAGCTTTTATCGCTGACTGTACTTTTCTTTCCACAGGCAACTAGGTAGGTAGGTCCTCGAGACATTTCTAAAAACCCAACACACAATTAGGTTGCGTTGTTTTATCACAGAGTTCCTAATGGCCACCTCCTGTCTCCATCATCAGATCAGCTCGATGGTACCATAATATTGCATTGTCACCCGACTTGCATATGTATGCAAATTTATAGCTTCATTGGAAGTCGGGAAGTGGGTCAAACTTAACTTGCAAGATTTGACCCGTACATACCTAAAAAGCTTGTAATAATGTATCGGGATGACAGAAATGCCATCCCGATACATTGTTACACATTATTTCCAAACATTATTTAAGTTTATATTGGAGCTTTCTATCAACGATTATCATTTTAGTTAGGCTCAGGTCCAGTTAGTTTTTCCAAGTCCAGCTAAAAATATACCTCATTTTTAGGGTTTCGTACCCAAAGGGTAAAAACGGGACCCTATTACTAAGACTCCGCTGTCTGTCTGTCCGTTTGTCACCAGGCTGTATCTCACGAACCGTGATAGCTAGACAGTTGAAATTATCAAAGATGATGTATTTCTGTTGCCGCTATAACAACAAATACCAAAAACAGAATAAAATAAATATTTAAGTAAACGTGATTTTTTGGCCGTTTTTTTGCGTAATGGTACGGAACCCTTCGTGCGCGAGCCCGACTCGCACTTGGCCGGTTTTTTAAACTTAACTGAATAGTTGCAGGTATGTGTACAATTCGGGGGTCCATCGCGTGTAAAGCTCATGGGAATAGTCATTATTCTAAAAGGAAGTATATTCCTATCGAAATCTACGGAATTCCAGCGTTTTGGCACAGGCCGTCAGAATCGCGTGGTTCGTAATTGTGGTTAGGAATTTTTATTGCATGGACAACGCGATAAGGGCAAGCTACTTTTAAAGTTTAGAGTTCAAGGGAGTATGTTAGGTAGGTATGTATATTACGACTGGTTTAGCTAATCTATAGTTGGTCAAATCAAATTGTCAGTAAATAAGAACAAAAAGAACCACCTATATCTACCGAGCGAGTGAGGTGACTGCCACAGCGGTATAAAATTGAGAAAAAAAACAGAAAAAAACTGGACAAGGGCGAGTCGGTCTCGCCCACCGGGCGTACAAAAACTTATTAAATATTGTTGATTTTTGTTTTAAGTAGTCACACTACCGTTAACCGTAATAGTGTATAATTTATACCGTTTTATTTATTATTTATGTTTAACTTAGAAGTTTGATTTTTTCTCAGCTTATTGTACAGTATTGACAATACGGCGATAAGTGCCTGATTTCGAACCACAAGCTTACTACTATGAAGTTCTTTCTAATGCAAAATGGTCGCGTACTGTGCGGTTTAAGAGGAATTTCCTCCCGCGTACGCTTCGGCTGTGGAATGAGCTCCCTGCCGAGGTTTTCCTGAGGGGCTACAGTATGGGGTTCTTCAAAAAAGGAGTGTACAGGTTTTTAAAGGGTCGGCAACGCGCATGTAATATCTCTGGTGTTGCAGGCGTCCATAGGCTACGGTGATTGCTTACCATCAGGCGGGCCGTATGCTTGTTTGCCACCGTCGTGGTATAAAAAAAAAACAATGAAATATAGTATATAGGTCCATTATTTTCATAGCTTAGCTGGCAGAGATCTGGCTACCAATTTTCCCCGTTAATTTTAAAATCGTTTTGCTAATTAAAAGTTCCATCAAAATAAAATTAGGTTTCTATTCACCTTAATGTTTCAAAACTCCGTAACGCTAGATTGACTGCATTTTCAGCCACAAACAGCCATATTTTAAAAATAAACATGGTCGCATGCACCGCAGACATTAGTTTGACTGGGCATTTTCGTTGAAACCGACTAATTCGCTGGCGTTCTCCTTTTTGTGCGCAAAAATTTAGAATTAAATAATGTTAATTACTTTTGAACTACAAAGTTGCATGGTATCAATTTACAGTGGCTGATCAAATTTCGTACTTACTTACTTACTTGGCGCGATGACCCATAATGAGTCTTCGCCTCTAACACGCGAGCACGCCACTTTGCCCGTTCCAAGGGGCCTACCGAGAAATACTTTCTCTGTCACTCTAATTACGTCTTAATTGGAGTAAAAGAGAAAGATGCCCGCAATTCACGAATTTCGATTTTTGCGGTAGTAGGCCTGAGCGATATCACGCCAGCTTTCGCCGACGCCGAGTTTACGGAGATCCGCCTCCACTCCATCCGCCCAACGATATCTAGGACGACCAACACCGGCGTCCAGTTGGTCGACCCAAGTAGGCCCTTTTAAGCCAAATTTGTACAGTCAAGGTATTAAATATCGACACGGACAGTATCAAAAATGACAGACAGTGTCGGACAGTGTACACACTACCTTCATCTGTCGTGTATACATATTTTTGTCCCTGTCGATATTCATTACCTTGACTGTACCTAGTTAGTTAGTTAGTTAGTTTTTATTGTATATAAGAATCAGGTTACATTGCAGGTCGAATATACAATTACACGTTCAGTTACACTGAGACTTTACCTTTTCAGGTGTACATACATTTGCAACACATATATTTACATATTTATCTAAATACTACACATACTTATGACTAACTTAAATAATCATTAACACAGTAAAAACATTTTTCTATAAGCCACATTTTTGTGTTTGACTTGAATAGTTTAAGATCCATGTCTTTAAAACGATCCGGTAACTTGTTATAAATTGTGATACACATAATATAGGCGTTTTTTGCAGTGAGTGACAAGTTTACATATGGCTTAGGCAATCTATGTTTGTATTTAGGTCTAGTTACGCGGGAACCCAATGTGTTATTATCCGTGAATAGGTACCTATATTTATATTTGTGGACAAAAACAGAAACTTCATAAATATAGAGACTGGGAAAAGTAAGAATGTTATGTTTTATAAAATATGGACGGCATGAATCTCTAGGATGAACTGAAAATATGGCCCTAATGCAGCGCTTTTGGACAATGAATACGTTATGTTTATCAGTGCAGTATCCCCAGATTGTTATGCCATATCTTAAAATCGAATGTACATATCCATGATATGCTATTAACGCTGCCTAGGTATGTAAAAGTATAATATTAGGTACTACAGCGTACACAAAGGGTTAAGGGTTAAGGGTCAACATCAATTTGTAGCGGATGAAACAACGCGCCAAAAGTAACTGCCACTGGAATACTTTTCCAAAAATAGAACTATGTATTTACAGTTCGCATTTAAAAGAATCTGCTACAATCGAATTGTTCTACATATAGAGAACTCTTTTTTCTCATATCACATGATATGATATGATATCATATCTCTTTTAGTTGAGGTATCAGAGAATGGTAGATACTTACTAATGAATACTAGACTGATGTATATATATATATATATATATACCACATGGTATATTCTGTATTTATTTACTACCAGATTTAATTGTAGAAGGTACCTAATGCCTTCTGATTAGTGATGTACCGACTATTGATTTGGCTGACTAGCCGACTTATCGGGGCTCGGGTTGCCGATTAGTCGGCTAGTCGGCCAGATCATTAGTTTCATCGTTCGTATGCACTTAAAAGACAATCGTGTTGCTCCGTAAGAGGCCGGTGTCGATTTTGGAGCAAAAATGTAAAATTGATAAATTTAGTCGTTGAAATTATACACGTTTTGTTACGTAATATCTAAATAACAAGTATTGGTTTCTATTAGCACGTCTTCTCATCTTGCCTTTTAATAATGAGGTCGCGAGCGTGCGTCACCGGTAATATATGAAGAGAAAGCCGGTTTTTTCTTTACTATTATATGATATATATTTCAGTTTATAAATTTTTCAAAAGTTTCGAAAGCGTTCTGAAACTTTTCGAATCGAAATTCAGTCGAAAATCAAATTCGTTTTTACGAAACGGCGCACGCAGCTGCATTGCCCAAGGTCAGTGGCTTTGTGCGCCAGAGTGCATTGCCCAAAGCGCGAAAAATACACAAATGCACACAGCGGCGCGTATGTGTGAGTGTGCAGTCGACAAAAAGTATCCCAATTGCTCGAGGAATAAGTGTATAGACGCGACAGGCGACAGGCGGAATAAAATTAAATGAGAATTACAGCTACCACCAGTTCGTGCTAACTAACTTTCTTTCGTCTGGTTAGTTAGTAAGTTAGTTAGGTTAGTTATTTATTTAATAACTTAGTTATTTTGGTTGGGGACTGAAAATCAGCGGTCTCGCTGGGTCATCTATTTTACTGCACAAATATTTATTTTGTTATTCTATCTGATTTTTATTTTTATTGTAGGTACTCGCCATTCATTGTCTTTTTGTGTTGGTAAATAAATATCTTTTTATTTATTTATACTTACGAGTGCGAGCGAGATGTATAGAAAGTAAATTAGAAACTACATAGACGTTAGCATAGGCATATATTATGTCAGTATTGACACTGTCAGTGACTCATGGTACGGGTATAGTTGTCACATGAAAAATTTGGATAGGTATCCTGACAAAAGTTAAGACATTCCCCTAAAAATCCTGACAATCCCTAGACGGTATATTATCCAAAAATTATTTACCATTACCACAACTATTATTTTATTATTTTTAAACCTATCGTGGGCCACTAGCCCCCTAACGCGCCCCGAATTATGTTGTAGCTGCCTGGCGCTACAGCATATAATCATTTCCTCTGTCCAATAACAAACTTTTAGCTAGCTTCTATAAGTATAGTGGTTAGTTAAAGTTTCTAAAAAACCCTGACTTACCAAATCCCCCGTTATCCGGAGAATAGACCAAAAATCCTGACGTATAGTCCGACAAGAAATTGTAGAAAATAAACGAGGTCGCCACTTCCTACTTAACTGTCACATTATTGACGTAAAATGCTACAATTTAATCATGGAGACTATATAAAGGAGCCAAATCTCTTTGTATGAAAAGTGCCCATCAAAAAACAGTAATTAGGCGGCGCCACCATACACCGACATACTATCAAAAACAACCTACGTAATTTGGTCGGGTTATTTGTTGCCTTATATGGTTCATGTTATACTCATGTCCCAGAGCCTAACTAGCGCCACCGGAGAGATTAGGAACTATTATTTAAAGCTGAAAGCGGTCATTTTTGCAACAATTCTGCCATAAGAGATTGGCGTCCTTTCTATACTATCCATAAATTTAATATGGAAAATTAGTTCATTTTTTTCTACTATTTTATGTCGCACTATTATAATTATAGGGGTACGCTATCTATGGCATCTGTGATGAGATAAGCTTTGGTATCTAAACTATAATGAACTTAGATGAGATATAAAAATTATAGGGATATCGAGATCGAGTCCTGCCTGGAAAATATGAAACTTCTGAGTCTACATATTCTTTGCCGACAAAAAAACGAGCACTCAAAGTGCCCGAATTGCTCACACACACAAGCACACCACACTCAAGTCAAGAGCTCGCGGGTAAGGTCATGGTTACTCTTTCGGCGGCTTCGGCTATTTTCGGACGATTTCGGTTAATTTCGGGCCCTCTCCGGTGGTGCGCCAGCGTCGAATCTACCTCTCAATCAAACTTAGACCCTATTTTTCTATATTTAAAGTCGCATTTTAATAAAAATACACGCTTTCTTGAAATAAAACGTCTAAGTATGCAACACAAAGTTATCTGATCGTGTGGCCGAAAATGGAACTACATTTAGCGCGTACTAATTTTACGTATCTGTTGACGCTAGCGCCATTTTCTGGCAATGTATTGAGTTGTTTTTTTTAGTTTAGATTTGAGCAATGGGTGTTTAGAATGCCAGGTAGATTTTCGGCGGCCAATAGGGTTTCGTTATTTTGATAGTGTTCTTACATACAATTCTTTATTGGTTTGTGGCAGTGGCAATATGGTATTTCTTGTTGCCTGCCTACTTGGGATTCTTTATGTGTATAAGTTTAAATGGTATATTGTGTATAGTATTTTAGTATAGAGTACAACTGATTGAGATTATCTTATGTGATCAAATACCTACTTACGCCATACGCCATCGCTAGGTACTATAGGTACCTATAGGTACCATAATCGGTAACTATCGATGGGGAAGATTACCTATGTACGCAATTGACTATTACCTACGACTATAAAAAGTCCTAGAAATTTATTATAAACCTTAATACCGCACTCTCTAGTCTAGCCACAATTTGTCTTCTTTAAGAGCCCAGAGGTCCAAAATTGAGTAGACTATATCTTTACTCAAGTAAGGATGTATTCATAAACCTATTTTATTTAAGAAAAAACAACTTATTCATTACAGATAAACTAAACAGTTCGACGAACCCGCGACATACACATTACTTTTATCCCCTTACAAAAATAGCAACAAACATAACCAAAATACAGCCTCAAACCTGGCTTTGTATTCCCATTGACCAATCAGTTGCCTCAAAAATCCATTTTAAGTGTTGACCTGGACATCCGTACTAAATATTCGTATTTGGAGTTCACAATGATACTGGTCGTTACTGGCTTTCTTTAGTGAATTTGACATGTGTTCGAAATACGATGCCTGTTCATTTCAAAATACCATTTTAACTTTACCGTTGAATCTTGGATGTTGCTACGGATTTTTGTACAATTAATTCGTGGGTGCCATTACTGCCATTTGGTGGATAGCAAAGTTATGTTGGTCAGGATACTGGCTGTTTTTAACCAGTTTTTTTGTAAACCGCGACCTTGGGACCAAATGGTACTGGCATACAAAAAACCGGCCAAGTGCGATTCGGACTCGCGCACGAAACGAAAAGTACCATTACGCAAAAAACGGCAAAAAAATCATGTTTGTTGTATGGGAACCCTACTTAAAAAGGTTTATAGTGTAGCTGAGTGGCGATAGCATTTCTAAAGAAAAATAAGTCTTTGTAAGGAAATCCTAAGTCCTATTAAGAGGCCGGTGTCGATTTTAGTCGCAAAAATGTAAAATTGATAGATTTAGTCGGTGAAATTGTACACCTTTTGTTACCTAATTGAAATAATAAGTACTAGTTTCTATTAGCACGTCTTCTTATCTTATCTTTTATTAGATCTTTTTTTTAACAGACTCACTAAATTAGTAATGATTTTTTTCTGATGGACGTTTAGGTAAACGCGCGTAAAGCACTGATTTTGTCGCTATTATTTGTAAATTTCGTAAAGTTTGGACGGCTAAACATGGTAATTTTGTATTACACATATCCTGTACTCCACCTTTTACAGACTACATTTTTATTATTATGACTTTGAAGTAAATGAAAGTTAGACGAAATCATTTTTCTCCAGAAATTACTTCAAAACAAGTGACAATTTCTCAGAAAATCGACATAATTTCAACGTAATTTTGATACTTAAACAATCTACAACATTTTCTGAAACTATTCTTATACATCAATTTGTACAATTTACCACCATAATTTTTTGACGAATTTTTCAAAACTGCCCCTTCTGTTCATATATTACCGGTGACGCACGCTCGCGGACTCATTATTAAAAGGCAAGATGAGAAGACGTGCTAATAGAAACCAATACTTGTTAGTTAGATATTACGTATCAAAACGTGTATAATTTCAACGACTAAATCTATCAATTTTACATTTTTGCTCCAAAATCGACACCGGCCTCTTAACAACAACATAAAATATTAAAAGAATACGGCTCAAACAGTACAAATTCCTAATGGGAGCAGCTGACATCCCCATTTGTACATCTTATCGAACTGTACCTAACTGATGTTGAAAGAGCCGCGGGAACCTACAATTTGCGGTCACGTTACTTGTCAATTCCAACTGCTAATAGGTGGACGTGGACACACGGCTGTACCGGTAGTCCGACTATCAAATGTAAGAAAGAATTTTTAAAATTTGCAAAATTCCACAAAATGTTTTCGGTTTTTTTTTCTGTATATTGCCAAACTTTCTTTCGAAGTTTTGATTTCTAGTTATACCAAGAAAAGTCTGTAACGATTTTGACAGCACACGCAGTACAAGTGTTATTTATACGTCATAATTTCATAGAAGTTTGGCGTTTAAAATAACGCACTGCGTGTGCTATCAAAATCGTTGCACTTTTCTTGGTCTAACTCTAAGACACTTGAAATAGACGCAAATGAGTGAAGTAAACATTAAATGAAACAGTAGTCAACGGTTAAGGACATTGAATAGGTAATAAATTAATAATCCCTAATCTGAACGGGAACTTTCTAAGTGGAGATTTGCATGTTCATTTTCTGAGTTTCCAGTAATTCTCGGAAATTTTAAGAATGTTCTTTAAAGCGAGGTTTAGATTAGCAAGAACTTGCATGCAATTTACGTTACATTGCTGACTACTAAGGTAAACTGCATTCAAAAAATTTATCAGATACCGCAATGTAATGAAAATTGGTGGAAAATTGCATGCACGTTCTTGCTAGTCTAAACCTCGCTTAATAAGTTCTGCAACTTGCAGAAGTCAAAATTTTGCATCGAAAATTCGATTGGCTCCCTTCTTAAATTAATATGCGAGTCAAAAGGAGAAACTGCAAAAGGAAATCCCATCATCATCATTTGCCGTAAATCACACATTTTTATTGTGTGCACCACCAATGATAATTAAAAGAAGACATAGAGTGCTCACTCCATACATCGGTTTTGTTATCAAAAAGCCTATTATTGTTTTCGGTTACCGCGATAGTTAGGTACTCATGAAATAAATCTAATGAAATCGGATTATATCGCGTATATTAAATGTATAATACATCCCGACGTTTCGAACCCTTTACAGCGTTCGTGGTCGGGTGACCGAGGAAAAAATACAATGTGCAAAAGTACCCACGTACAAAAGGATAAAAATAGATTTAAAAAAATTACATTTATTTCAGGTCTTAAAAACCCATATTTTAGCACATTACAAAAATATAAAATGAAAAATATAAAATAACATTGATAAAACTATGAAGACGGACGGACGGAACCATCATAGACTATAAACTATAAGGCTGGTTGTACATGCACAATCGGTTCATAAGGCTAGTTATACACTACAATTATTTTCAAGTAAAGATATATATAAACGCGATAAAAACTACGCCGGCTCCAACCCTACACCTCGGACCCGAGAAGATTTAATTCCCTCCTAAATTGTAGGAGGGTATCCCAATATGGGACCGGCAACAAACTCGGCGGGACACATCTTTTCAAAACATATTATACTCATAATATCCAACATCATCCAACACTAAGGTCTCACAGTCTATGTCTCGCTTGCTCCTTTATCCGATGGACTACAGGATCCCAAGCTGGTGGTAGAGAAAAGCCATCTTCCCTATTAAAGTTTGGATATTTCTTTATCTCAATGGCCTCGCGCAGCATTCTGGGTATGTATCGCTTCTCCTTGGCAAGAACCAGAGGCTTATAAAACTTGATTGAGTGATTGGCTTTATCCATGGCATGCTCACAGACTGCAGACCTAGGTCGACGGTGCTTGACATCAGCTGTGTTCCTTCACCCGAGTGAAAATGCTCCGTTTCGTCTGCCCGACATATGATATAATCCGTTTTCATAGTTTTATTTCATGAGTAACTATCGCGGTAACCGAAGACAATATTAACATTAATAAAAAATTAAATTAAAAAGAATTAACCATAAGGCCCCATTAGTACGAGAGCTTATAAAAAGCGTTGCGTGTGTGACGCACCCATAAGTAAGAGCAAGAAAGAGATATCGCTTTAACTTTACAGGTTAGACTATAAACTTTAAGGTGTAAGTGTGTAAGGTGGGGTGTACCGCTCGATAACTCGGACACACTCGGATCTGCTCGGATCACAGTCAGACTACCGACGCTTCCGTATTTCACGCATAAAATAGGACTGCGACATTTGGTTGACGAGCACAGTTCTTTTTTCGACACTGGCCACACCGGGTTACCAGTATTGAGGTATTGGTTCATGAAATAAATTAAAAAAAAAAAAAAAAGTATTAAGGTAATGCGGTCTCTAGGACATGTGGTAGACGTGTAACCTTCTTAGAATAAAATGCCGTATGTCATATAAAACTTGTATGGAGATACGCCCTTTTGGATTGAAGACATATATTGTAGTTTGACATGTTTAGGGAGACAATTATTGGGTTGAATGTTAACCACCAAATTCTCAGGAAAGTGTTTTGTCGGAAATGTAACATACTTACGTATACCTAATATTCATGATAGTATCATAATATAATAATAAAAATATAATAATAATATAGTGTAATATTCATGGTGGTATCAGTTTTTACTGTCGTTAATTTTTCGATTTTTTGGAAAGGAAACGGACGTCGTAAGTTGTGAAGCGGATTAAAATTACTTTTTTACACAGTTGCATCGACAGAATGTAGTACCTATACATACGGCACTATACCTAATTATTTAAAACGCCTTTCTTTTTTTATATATTACTAGCTTTTGCCCGCGACTTCGTCTGCGTGGACTTAGTAACAGCAGCTAAAGTAATTAAGTATAAGTAATATTTGCATGCTAGTTATTAAGTTAAAATAGCACAAACTGTTTATATTTAATTGACACAAATGTATTACAAGAGCTCAATTAACTAACTGCCATCAAACTGTTTCGCAGTTTGGCAGTAATATTTCAATGTAACACCTATGTACCGTGTCATGAAAATAAATGAATAATAATAAAGTATAGCGCCTGGAAAAATTCTCATAGCAATCATTCAATTTAAGCATATTATGCACACAAATTAGCAGGCACTACATTAATTATCTCAATTCCAACCCGCTTTTTACTTTCTTAAGGGATGATTTTCGGGATAAAAACTATCCTATGTCCTTTCAGGGACTCAACCTATCTCTATCCAAATTTCATCTAAATCGATTCAGCGGTTTAAGCGTGAAAGGGAACACACAGACAGAAAAACAGACAGACAGACTTTCGCATTTATAATATTAGTATGGATAAGTATGGATGTATATAGTTTGTCAAAGGACTGTCTCATTTCAAACATAGACAAAGAGAATCATACTATATTTGTCTTACACTAGTACTGCCCAAAAGAAAAGGATGAGTATAGTTATTTTGTTCTTGACAATTTGGTTTGACCAACTATAAGTACCTAAATTTTCGTGTACCTATTGTTTTTTAATTGTTATTGTTATTTGTTTATAGTCTGGCAAACAGATTCTGAGTAGAAAGAGACGCAAAATTCAAATTCTCTATGGGAAATTGACCCATGTTTTCAAATGGCATTTAAACCAACCGATATATAGTGGATTATTTATTGCATTTGTTTCATTTTTAGGGTTCCGTACCCAAAGGGTAAAAACGGGACCCTATTACTAAGACTCCACTGTCTGTCTGTCTCTCCGTCTGTCCGTCTGTCACCACCTGTCACCAGGCTGTATCTCATTAACCGTGATAGCTAGACAGTTCTAATTTTCACAGATGATGTAAGGTATTTCTGTTGCCGCTATAACAACAAATACTAATAAGTTAAAAACAGAATAAAGTAAATATTTAAGTGGGGCTCCCATACAACAAACGATTTTTATTGCCGTTTTTACGTAATGGTACGGAACCCTTCGTGCGCGAGTCCTACTCTTGGCCGGTTTATCAAATCGCTTTAAGTTGAGTCCGTCAAGTCCGTGTAAGCTAACTTTGTACCGACTGAACACTAAACAGAACAAAATGAGGGTGTATAAATGTCATGTTTTCATGTTCATAGAAATTTGACATTAATGATGGCATTGCCACAATTTGTCATTGCAAATGCCATGCATAGTTAGCTTAGTAGTCACGAGATTTTTTAGTACTAAATAGAGTTTTAGATAAATGTCCCTTAAGCTTTGGCGGTGTTTTTCCACGGCGCACGCGAAACGCGCGACCGCGCGTTAACAGCTATCGATCATGGAGACTATATAAAGGAGCCAAATCTCTATGTATGAAAAGTGTCCATCAAAAAACAGTAATTAGGCGGCGCCACCATACACCGAAATACTACCAAAAACAAACTACGTAATTTAGTCGGGTTATTTGTTGCCTTATATGGTTCATGTTATACTCATGTCCCCGAGCCTAACTAGCGCCACCGGAGAGATTAGGAACTATTATTTAAAGCTGAAAGCGGTCACTTTTGCAACAATTCTGCCATAAGAGATTGGCATCCTTTCTATACCATCCATACTATCGATGTCACGGAAACGTCACATATTTTTACTCTAGCAACACTGCGGCCAAAAAGTGTGACAGAGAACACGCTTATGGTAGGGGAGCCCAAGAGGGGATTTTTGTAGTTCTTGGAGCGTATCTGACATGGCTTTTTGTACGTTACGTTACGTACAAATAGCATACATTTGACGTACAGTCGCCATCAGATATATATCGGAGCGGCCGAGGCGCTCACAAATATCTGAACACGCCTCTATTGTCAAGGCGTTAGAGTGCGTGTTCAGATATTTTTGAGCACCTCGGCCGCTCCGATATATCTGATGGCGACTGTACCTCTCCTCCGCAAAAATCGCTAGAATGTTTTGTACAGAAAATGACATATAAGGCGTCTCTAGTTACTAAATGCTCTAAGTTGTATCAAAGATACAGTCTAAGGAAAAAACGTGCCTCGAAAATCAAGAAAATTTGATTCTCAAACAGATAGCGCCACTATCTTTGGCCTACTCTCGAATAGATGGCGTTTACGGTCTCGTTTGTTATTTAACAATTTTAACGCATATCAGTGAAAGAACATGGGTCAAAATGATATAAATACCTACATTTTATGGTATTTTTATACATCTTCATTTCTAGTTTTAATTGTGTGTCGATAGATAAATAAATAAATAAACATGCGGCCAGACATTCGCATACATTCCAAAAAGTTCTTTTTTTCTTTGAAATAATCAGCTCGGCATTCGGCGAATCCCTACATGTCTGGCCGCACCATTAATCTGACGGTTACAATGTGAAAATCTTGTAGTAGATAACCGTCATATTAAAAAAATGCACAATTATAGCATCAACGTGGATAAACTACCAAATCCACTATCTACCTACTTAGAGTTAGGCCAAGATAAGTCTGCAGCGATTTTGATAGGACACGCAGTGCATGTGTTATTTTAAACGTCAAACTTCTATGAAATTATGTTGTATAAAATAACACCTGCACTGCGTGTGCTATCAAAATCGGTGCAGAATTATCTTGGTCTAACTCTAACGATTTTATTAGCTGCCCACCAACCCCCCACCAACCAACAGACCAATATAGACGGCTAACAGTAGTTAAGGTAGACTCCACGGGTAGCAAGTAGCAAGATATCGCTTTATATCTTATTCTGGCACGCTCTAGTAACTACAAAAATCTCTTCTTGGGCTCCCCTACCATATTAGAGGACCGCATCTCGTTTTGTATACTACCTGTTGTACCCTTATTTATGCAAATAAATACCTAAATATTGTGAAATTGAAATTGGTCGCAAGAACAAGAGTCACGTCTGATTAGGTAAGGGTGACTTAATGGAGATTACGATACAATACAAGTACGAAAAATAGGAAATTCGTAACGAGTGGCGATAAATTGAAACACGACCGAGGGGAGTGTTTTAAATCGACACGAGTTGCGAATTACCTATTCGCACAAGTATCGCACAAAGTTTTACAGTACATCATTTACGTAATGTGCTAATAATCGCACTAGTGCGGTAAAGTAGCACCATAATTATATACTGTAAAATAACGTTAAAGCTGCTGGCTTTCTACTGGTTTTACTATTATCAACATCAAAACCCTTTTTTTCATTTACCATTCAGTTTTTAATAGTAGTTAAGTAACTTTCCAAAGAAAGTGCTGGGTGGAGCGAAAAATCATTAACGTAAAAAGTACTGCAAAAAAACATCTTGCGTCACAGGAGTCATTTTTCTTAAACCATTGTCTTTTTGCTGGCCGAGAAAAATAATGACTTGCTGGGGAAAATATTAGAACGCTGAGTTGACAATCAATAATAGGTTTATTAGAAAAAAAATATACTCACAAAACTTCTACTGCTCTATTTTGGCTCAAGTGGGGTTACTGGGAACAGGTGGGTTAAAATAAACACAACGTGGTTGGGGACCATCATAGGACGCGAGAGATAGGTATAGCAGCAATACTTATCAGACGTGACTTAGTACATAATATATAATTTACATTTTTATAATAATAATAAACAAAAATACATTTTCTTTAAGAATTTATATTGAGACTGCTAGTGACATCTAAAGTATCCTAATTCAAAACACACTTACAACATTACAGTGACAAAATAGTTTTAACTGTTCCTACTGGCGCCATCTTATGAGCGCAGGCTACACTTGTCAATTAGTACTTACTTGAAGCAATGCTAGCTTGATGTGAAACATTCATAAATTCATTAGTTTTAAGCATAGCAAATGTTTATTATCGGATTAACAATTATTTAGTTTTTTTCATGTTGTAGTTTTTCTTTTTTTTGCATTTTGGTTAGAAAAACACAGCTATAAACTGGCAGCACTGAAATGTCAACTGTCGTATTGCCATGATAAAATATTTATTTTGGAGCTGAGTAAAACTTAGGATGCTTTCTTTGTAGTTATTAAATTAAATTTACATTCTTTCGTCACGAAATCATAAAAAGGATAAGATTTTAGTACGTAGGGGTAAAAAAGTTTCTGTTGTAATTTTAACCTTGTGTTTTATAGCCGAGATGAAATAATAAAACCAATATTAAGGCAGAAATAAACATAAATAAGTAAGTGTTTCATACCGTACCGCAGTAAATTCCTTTCTTTAAGGTACTTGTTTTCTGTGATTTTACTAGCGTTTCATTTTCAGTTTGATTTGGGAACTGACAATCAAATGACAGAAACGTTATTGGGGTAAACTCAATTTGCGCATGCCAACCCCATACTTAGTACCGTACGAAAACTACACGACATAGGACCCGCTTTACGTCCGCGCTAACAAAATTCGTTGAAAATGCTTACATCAAAATGGTAGAGTCGCTACAAATGTTCTTATTTCTGTTTAAATCTAAATACAGACGAAAATTCTCATGGTTCTCGCCGTTCCTGTGTTCAGTACTCATAGTGTTATTGTTTTGTAATGATGCACTCGCTAGGTGTAGTAACCATAACTGCATAAATGGAGAGTGTAAAAACGAAACCTGTGTGTGTAAAGAGGGCTGGCAAGGTCCAGAATGCCAGTACTGCGGAGGGAAAATCAAGTAAGTAGCACAAGTGTCTTGACAAGTACGTGAAACGCAACGGGACTCAGTTCGATGACCCATTTCGGACTACCAGTGGTCACTCAAAACATGTAGATTTACAATAGAAAGCGCCTGGGGGATTATCCAATTATGTTCTTTGGCTTCTCGTGTGCCTCTGAGCTCGTGAAGGCCGCGAATCAGTCGACGCAATAAGTCTTTAGTGACGTATTATTTCTTCGATGTTTTCCTTACAGCACAGTGCAAACGAGAATGTCCTGTTAGTTTTAGGTGGCGATTGTTGTTTGCAGCTGATTTTAGTCACTGATTAGCAGTAAACAGTCTATTGAAAAGCCAAAATGATGTCATGACTCATGACTGATCCAATTGAATGTATTTAGACTAAGGATTATTTGTAGCATCCTGATAGCTACAAGTATAGGCTAGTCTAGAAATCTAGTCTGTACAGGTGTCTGATATACTACATAATAACTAAATGAATCTTATTGTGAAATACATATTTATCTAATAACCATTAAATAAAGGACACCTCATGCAGTTTAAATTTATACAGAACCCACTTTTTTGTACAGATTGCTTAGATATTGCTTAAAATGTATGCAAATAATCAATGAAAAGTGGAACTAAATCAAAAATATTACAATCATTTTTAAGAATTGTTTCCCTATCCTTATTAGATGTAGTGTAGGAATGGTCGACCCAAAACAGGCGGGCTGTTGAGTGCTTGCAAGGCTCGGAACCGGTTTTTTCTTCACATTCTTTTTTGTTCTTTGGTTTATTATATTTCATTTTTAATGGGACAATCTAATAACACGAAGTTGTTACCTAAATATATGATTCAGTCCTACGTCAGGGGGGTGTCACTGCGCAGTTTAGGTATATTTAGCCGGCGCACCGCCCGGGCAGGTGTATGGCAGTGGGCTGCCGCTCGCGCAAAATTGAAAATACGCAATGGCTTCGAAACCTAAATCGCGATCTAATCTTTATAAAAGATAATGTTCTGTTTACGGATGTCTGAATAAACGGAAGAACAAGGAAGCAGAAAAAACATTTTTTTTTTAATTCCGGACTACATTGACCGACATATTTTCAAAGGAATCAGATATACTATCTCTGGCTAAAAATTTTATGTTTACGTTTGTAATTCCTACATATTTATCTTAAAAATAATAAATCAGTAGGTATAGGTACAAAAACTTGTCAAGTGACAACCCCGTGCCGACACTCGCAGCTCGGTCATAAAACTGCGGCGCGCAAAGAAGATTCACGGTTCGTGCGCGGTTATAAGTTTCAATTTTGCTTGCAGGCGGCGAGTGTAGGTATAATTTTGTACCTAAATCTGGCTTTTGTGAAGGAGTGAATTTTCTGTACGGTAGTACGGTAGTAGTTATTCTGTGCCTACGTAATGAGCATAAAATAATTAAAAATATTGGGCTATTTCGGGTTTTTTCAATAAAACCGGTTCCGAGCCCTGATTGCTTGTTGCATTTATTCACCCCAACTCCCTGGAGTTGGAGCTGCATGTTACTATACCGGCGGCATACCCACGCTATTCTCCAATCTTCTTGTTCTCCTGCACAACACAAGAACATCAAATAGTTCAACATCCTTCAGTTCACTCTCATCTCATTTATCTCTACGGAATGCACTATATCATGTTGCTGCGTATATATAACATTATGCTAGTAAGTCTCCTCCGTGCCGCAGTGTGGGTAGGAAGCATCTCTACTTATTACCTTACTCTACTTAATACTACTTGCACCTACTAGCTTTTTCCCGCGACTTTGTCTGCATGGAGTTAGTAATTTGGGTAGCTTATTTTTTATCCAATCTGCTTTTTATCGATTCCCCATACAAACTTTCACCTTCCCCCCCCCCCCCCCCCTTTTTCAATCCTTTAAAGGATGACTTCTGGCATAAAAACTACTCTGTCCTTCCCCGGAACTCAAACTAACTATACCAAATTTCAACTGAATTGGTTCAGCAGTTTAAGCATGAAGAGGTAACATACAGACAGACAGACACAATTTCACATTTATAATATTAAGTATGGATTATCTTAAGGTGTTAAGTTTAAATTTCACTGGCAAATTTAGTTTTTTTTTCTAGTATGGCTGGGCTTTAGAAGGTTAAGGCATATAAAAACATAGTTATATGTGTCACTAGCCTCTGCCCAAAAATTTTATCGGCATACATTTTTGGCCCCATTTTGACACTTTTCGGTGATGAATAAAAAAAATCCATTCTGAATGAATGTACAAAATATATAACCGAATTGCAATGCATATTATTTTTTATATTATATTCTTGAATCACCAGAGGGCCTACCACTTTGTCAAACCTTTAACGATTATATAATTAATAGAATCTATTTGCTCACCACGCACCAAATTTCGTAGAGGAGAACAGTTGGACAGCCGGACCTGCCGGACATATAAAACGATTATTGCCCAAGCTGAAATGGAGACCTTCACTCTTGTTCAGACAATGAAATCATACAGTGTCCTCTCTATCACTTCGTCATAACATGTACTCTATACACTTTTCTATTTTTGTCAAAATTGTTTACAACATTGTATTTTAATGTTATTACTGTAACAGCTGTCCATCCCATTGTCTTATGCTAATGAGCATTTAATATACAATTGTTTAAGAAGAGCTTAAGTCTCCTACATTGCTAAATACATAATTATGCCATTTTATTGCAACTTTCCATCTTATCAACTATCATCTTACTTAGAGTTATTGTTGACAATGGAATTTGAATCTTATCTTGTGGATATAGGGTTTAAAGTAGGTCATTAGTTACAATTGTTTATCTTTAGTATGTCAATAAGCCAAAAAGTGCAATTCTAAGACAAATAAACCTAATTATCACTACATAGTATAAAACAAAGTCACTTTCTGCTGTCTGTCCTTATGTATGCTTAGCTCTTTAAAACTACGCAACGGATTTTGATGCAGTTTTTTAAATAGATAGAGTGATTCAAGAGGAAGGTTTAGATAATTTGCTGTAGATAATTTTTATGTTTACTTCCTGGAGTAAAGAAGATAGAATTTTAAAAAACGCATTTAACTAATTTCCAAAACTGAAGTGATTCCATAAGTGCACCATAAACAAAGTATTGCAAAACTGTGTAGGTTTGGTTTGACTACAGAATAAATAATAGTACTACCATACAGAAGGGAAACTTCCTACAAAACCGAAGTTTGACAGCGGTTCAGGAACAAATCAAGTCCCTTTCGGCTATTTAGGGTTGTCAAAATTCAAGTCATTATCTTATCTGTGGTCGTGCACGCAAAGGGACGTAAAGTTGTGTCAACCCTAATAATGCTGAGCCTAACGAAGCTGAGAATAGCCAAAAGGAGGAGTTTTGCACCCTTGGTTTAACTAATATACTGCAATATTTATTTATTATATCCTAAGCGGATAGTAAAGTTAAAGAAATAATATGAAATTAAACAATTTGAAATGAAAGTAAAAAAGACAATCAGTACACACAATACAAAATAGATAAATATATACCACATCCGTAACTCAGAAATAAATCTAGTGTGTAAAATATAGGTCAGAAAGCATCTCTGTCTGCACCAAACCTTGTAGCAAAATAAATTTTAATGGCAATTGAATCCCTGCAGACCTTCATCTGAGTGCCCTTAAGTGCCTGATTAAATTGATGGCCACAATTAGTGTAGTTAATTTGTAATGGTCTCTAGGGATTCAGCGCTTAAAAAGGTTACACAATTCTGTCTGTTTCTATTTAACTTGTTTTTTTTTACTGTACTTTGGTTGGCAGTGTAATGTTGGTGTAATGAGTTTTGTTTAATTGTAGAAACTTATATTGACCCACTCAATAACATCCAAAACACACAACCTGCCGTATCCGACGACGGCGACTCCAACTGTTTTTAATGGGGAACATGGAACGCTCTAATGTGGCTTGCGAAGCCAATCTTGCATTGGGTGACAATGCAATATTATGGTACCATCAAGCTGATCTGATGATGGACACAGCAGGTGGCCATAGGAAATCCGTGATAAAACCGCGCAACTCAATTATGTTTGGGTTTGTTAAAATTGTCTCGATGAGTATTTAAGTTGCCCGTGAAAAGAAAAATACATCCAGCCATAAAAGCTTGTACCAAAAATGAAATTTTTGCCAAAAACTAATTCAGTTTCCTTTCCAGTCTCACAGACACCTTCGGGGTTATAACGGACGGCCCCGGCAACTACAGCGTGAGCACGCAATGCACGTGGCTAGTGGCGCCCCCTCGCCTGGGCCCCTCGCCGCCGGCGGTCCGCATCCGACTGGAGTCCTTCGCCACGGAGTGCGGGTGGGACCATCTCTACGTGTATGACGGGGACAGCGTGCGCGCTGTAAGGCTACTCGCCATTTTTAGGTGAGTCTGATGGCGCTGTAAGTTTGCATGATTTTCTGCTAGGTGGCGTTCTTTGCTGAATCGCACTTTCAAGAAGATATAAAAAAAGTTGATGTATTTTTGAGCATTGTCAAAAATACATTATGAGGAAGGCCTCATAAAGGTTAACAAACAGAATAATATTCATGACAATTTTGCCCCGTCTAAGCAACTGGAGCAGCAAGGGAAATTTGGCTATTTGACATTCCATTTTATTTTATTCTGATAACAGATATATTCACCTACGACAGGATTTTAGGGTTAGAGGCTGTTTTTCAGGTTCCGTCTGGATTTGTCAGGTACTCTATCACATGTGCTCTTCCGAATTTCGGCAATATTATCGCGATATAATGTCTTTGCGGTATTTGTACGCAGGATTTCCCAATGATATCTAAAGCGGTCCTACTAAATTAGTATGTACAACGAATTTCAGAAAAATATTTGTTATGCACATTCAATTATTACTTTTGACTCTCCCTTTTTGATTTGAAGTAACGACGCGTAAGTTTAAGTAAGCGAAAATATCTCGGGTCCCATGGGGCATTTTCAACTGTCCTTGGGTGAGATCTTGGTAGCTCAGATGTTCTTAGCAACCCATCAAACTGTGCCGTCTAAATTTTTACTACTTACTTACTCTGTTGGCTCAGTGACCCAAAATGAGACTTGGCCACCGACACAAGACAGCGCAGCGCCACTTTTCTCGGTCCTGTGCGACCTCTCGCCAATTGGTGACTCGAAGCTCGCGCAGATCCGCCTCCACCATGTCGCACCAGCGATACCTGGGGCATCCGATAGGACTTCTTCCTGCTGGGCTCTCAACATGGCCCAGCCAACAGAGTCTGTGAGCTTTAGTTTCTCCCATGATGATGAAAATTTTTAGTGTTGTTAAAAATATTCTTAAAAAATTAATAAACTTGTATTCTATTCCAGTGGTGTAATGGAGCCAGGTGAATCAGGTTGGACGCGGCAAGTGATAGCGCGCTCCGGCAGCGCCTTACTGCACTTCTTCTCCGATGATGCCTTCGCTATGGAGGGCTTCAACATCACTTATGCTGCTTATTCCTGCCCGTCGGATGATCATAGGACCAATTGTAGCAGTACGTATCTTCCTTATGAACTGTAAACCATTGCTCTTAAAGAAAGAGTATTAAAGCCAAATCAGTTAGGCTTGCGTTTGGCTCTTATGACGCCTCACCGCTGCTAGATTTATTCCGTACGTACCTTCTTACTGTACCAATTTACCAACTTGTATACCTATGACAGCAATAAACACACTGATTACTTTAGTGCCGTTCAGTCGCATCCAAAAAACTGCCAACCATTGTATTCTGTTAGTGAATTTATGAATGATGTATGATGTATTTTGACGATCCACCACAGGAGATACTATCTTGACATTATTTTGAAATCTTATTATTCTGTAATTATTTAATTTATAAATTATTATTTTATTGATTATATTCTTATGACATCCTTGTTTTGACGATCATAATATGAATTCTTGTAGATTGACATGCCTGCAATTTATAATGTAATCTGTATTATGAAATAAATGAATCTAAATCTAAATCTGCGGTTTTTAGCAACCTAATTACATGCTAAATAATACTAGGTTTCGCTTTTGGCGACATAAGCCCAAGAATTTGCGGAGACACAGGAAAAGTGACTGCCATATGATTTAATAATGAAAAGATGCACCCAGGGTCGTCATGTGAAGTGAGATACTAAAAAGACTGTTAGATTAGCCAATCTGACTAGCTAGTTTTGTACTAAAATGACAGACATATTGGTCAGATTGTCTAGTAGATCGGCTATTTCAACCGTAATTTTATTATACGGGCTATATAAACACAGTTTACAGAAATCTAGGGCCTTATTTTGATCAGTTCTGTTTCTTCGTTGTTTTCCTTCATTGAAGAGTAACTAATAAATTTAAAATTTTGTACGAAGGTTTCAGAAGCTCTAGGGGTTTGAAAATATATCGAAATGCCTGAAATTGGAGTGTTTCATAAGTTATAAAAATTTATACATTATGCGTGTTTTGCACGCAGCAATTGGCTGAATTGAATACCTGAGTCACTTTATTTCTTTTTTTTTGCAGACCATGGCGAATGCGACGAAGGCACGTGTCGGTGCAATCCGGGATGGATCGGAGTGGCGTGCGATCAACAGATTTGTCCAGGTAGTCATTCGGTTCGGGCTACATTCGTACTTGTGACCTTTTGAAACACTGGTTATATCGCTTCCAAACCCCCGGTGTTCCAAAAGTTCGCAAGTTAAACTTTTGCCCAGAGCAGGGATCAGTTTCTTTATATTAAAAAATTGCAATATCGTATGCAGACGTGCCTATCTGCTCGATAAAACAAAATGGTTTAGTTTCGCTATGTTGCTGAAATTATATACATATTGCTTTACTGACAGTACGTAAATGTATTTATATGTAGGGTAATGCGGCTGACGGCCTTAAATGCTTACTAATTAGCATATCACTTATCAGTGTCATCAATATTAGCTTCGCATTGGGGGTAATGTACTAATGTATCACTGATCTTAGCAGTAAAAACCAGCAAAATACATTAATTTGTTAAAGTGACATTTAATATTTGAAAGAATAAAGTGACAAATGACAGCTTTTTCATGTTTCAATACACATCACATTTTCGAAAAATGACATTTAAAAAAAATAACCGAGACGGTCAGGACCTCTCCATACGTAATTTAGGAGTATGATTTAAGTATAAAAATTCAATTTTGTCATCGTAGCTACTTCTGTTCACAGATAACTGCAACGAAGCTTACGGCGGCGGGACTTGCACCCCTAAAGGATGCGTTTGCACCCCCCAACGTTCCGGAGCGGACTGCAGTCGAGACGTATCCATTGCTGGCTGGAGGTAAGATATATTTCCGAATTTTAACTGTTGTGAGTTGTAAGCATGGTGATATTCGCTCTTTGTATGGGATATTATCTGACGGTTGTCAGCTGTCCAGTAGTGTGAATACTGTGAATATTGTATCTATGAGAGTTTGCATTTTTCCCATACAGTGCGTTGTCGTCACTTTCCCCCCACAACGCACTTCGCTCATGGCCAATACCTTAAATTGAGTGTGCTGTACTACTATCGAATAGTGTGATGTGATCGAAAAAACAGTCAAAACATATTCAATTATTACTTTTGACTCTCCCTTTTTGATTTGAAGTAACGACGCGTAAGTTTAAGTAAGCGATTATATCTCGGGCGCCATGGGGCACTTTCAACTGTCCTTGGGTGAGATCTTGGTAGCTCAGATGTCAAAGCAATGGGCGATCAAGTGTCGTAAGTTCAATTCTCATCCGAGACAGTAATTTTTTTCACTTTTATATTTATTCTATGCTTTAGCACCGTTCGCAGATGTTTTTGCTTGATACAAAACACAACACCTATTTCTAAAGAACTCGTATAGAGCAATTATTTCATGAAACCGATGGTGCCAAAAATACAGGGGTGCGGGGGACGAGGTGAGCAAGTCCCGTGCCGTGATTGGTCCGTTCAAAGACATGTGGTCCGCCGACTGAAGTAGGATTGGTGACCTGATTCGAAATTCGAAAATTTATCGAGTGAAGCTACCGTATTAGCGGGACTATGCTATGTCTTTAGAATACGTGGTCTGTTATACAAAATAACTTATTTACTATTTTTAAATATTAACAGATGGCTATGGAAAGAACCAGGAGAAGGTGTGGATGAAGAGGCAGCACCAGCGGTAGCGGGGCATGTGTTGGTGCAGAGGGGGGGAGAAATATTGAGGGTGGGGGGAGAGAGTTTTGGACAGGCTGACTTCCTTTATAGGTAAGTTCTATGAAATTTTAGTAGGAGTTGTTCTTACCTACCTTTTTATTTTATTAATATTGTTTTGCCCTCGAGGTCTGTTTGTATCGCTTCTCAGTTTTTGTACATCGTGTACATAGTGTTGTGGATTTAAGCTTTGAGGCGTAAACTACAAGACTTGAGTCGCGACTGCTGAGCCTTGAAGCCTCGAACCTTAAAGCCTCGGAACCTTAACGACTCGCTAAGAGTTCGTGTTGCTGCTTACGAGCAAAGAAACCTCGAGTCTTTTGGCCTCAAGCTTTGAAGGTTTAAGTCTGTAAGGTTTTTAGCAGTAAAGGTTTGGAGCAAAAAGTAAAAGCTTTCAACAAATAACATTAACCTATGCTATAGGGTAGGGTGAAATTTAATACGTTTTTGTGAAATAGAGAAAAACAGAAAAAGATAATTATGACTTATCGCGTTTTTGGAGTTCCGTATAGTCAACTATAGTTTCGCCATGTCTGTCCGTTCGTTTGTCTGTCAGTCCGCGGGTTGGCTCAGTGACTAGTACTAGAAAGTTGAAACTTGGTATGAATAGGTATGTGTTGTGAAATGTGAACACGCTGACAAAGAGTGCTCGAGCAAAAACAAAAAAAATCTTTGGTACCTCTATCACATGAATCGGGGTGAATTGACACAAGCTTTTAAGGTTCAGGGGTTTGAGCTTAAGTTAAAAAGCTAGAGTTCCCTATGAAGCCCGAGTCTGACTTCATTTTGACAAGTCATAAAAAGTTTGAGTCGTTAAGGTTCTAAACCGCTTTGTGAGCAAACCTTTAACGCTTTCAAAGCTTGAGTCTTAAAGGTTCGCGAGTTGTTAAGGTTCAAAAGTCTTAAAGACTAGTCTTTTAACAACACTATGTGTAAAACATATGTAACATGTATATTATGACTGTGTTCTAAGCCATCTTCCTCGCGTTATCCCGGCGTTTTGCCACGGCTCATGGGAGCCTGGGGTCCGCTTGGCAACTAATCCCGAGAATTGGCGTAGGCACTAGTTTTTACGAAAGCGACTGCCATCTGACCTTCCAACCCAGGGGTAATCTAGACCTTATTGGGATTAGTCCGGTTTCTCCACGATGTTTTCCTTCACCGAAAAGCGATTGGTAAATATCAAATGATATTTCGTACTATAAGTTCTGAAAAACTCATTGGTACGAGCCGGGGTTTGAACCCGCGACCTCCGGATTGAAAGTCGCAAGCTCTTACCGCTAAGCCACCAGCGCACTGTTTGTGTTCAAAATAAAAAATTGTTTGTCCACAGATATAAAGTAGCAGAGAACAAATGGGAGTCCGTGGTAACGCTGGGCGACACGCCCGCGCCGCGTTTCGCGCATTCCGCCGTGCTGCTCGACGACGAGCTCATCCTGTACGGCGGCGTCGTCGCCTCCGACGACACCGAGAGAGGGTGACTAGCTTTGACATTCCTTTTTATTAGGGTTCCGTACCCAAAGGGTAAAAACGGGACCCTATTACGTACTAAGACTCCGCTGTCCGTGTGTCCGTCCGTCCGTCTGTCTATCACCAGGCTGTATCTTATGCACCGTGATAGCTAGAGAATTGAAATTTTCACAGATGGTATTTCTATTGCCGCTATAACAACAAATAGTAAAAACAGAATAATATAAATATTTAAATGGGGCTCCCATACAACAAACGTGATTTTTTAGCTGTTATTATTATTATTATTATTTTATCCTCGTAAGGCCCAATGTGCATTACAATGTACACTCTGTTTCAATCTAATTTGAACCTTACACTAACTGAATTAAGTAGCATTTCTTTTGTTTCATTGTTTTCTAAAACATACGAAAGTCACCCTAATCTTCTATACAACAAGGTTCAAATTAAAAATAGGGAAACTGTATGATGGGCCTTACAAGGTTATAGGAGGAGGCGTGTGTTATGGGTACTCAGACAATGATATATAATATATAAATACTTAAATACATGACTCAGGATCGAATATCTGTGCACATCACACAAATAAACGTCCTTACTGGGATTCGAACCCAGGACCATCGGCTTCACTACCCACAGGCCAGACCGGTTGTCATTTATAAAGTCACTTATTGATTGCCAACTAGGCCTAATCTCTAGACTATCGAAGAGTTCCTGTTTCTTCTGACTCCATCATCCAGTCAGTCGGATGGTACTAAATTATTGTATTGTCGTCTGTGTTAAATGTATGGACTTGCACTCTCAAATCGATATGACTTTATAATAGGTGAAAATCGAGTATCGACTAGCAAAATTATTACATCGTTAATTTCTTAATTATTTAGGTTAGGTATAGCTGAAATTAGTTATTGTTAAAAAGAGGTAACAGCCTAACCTAACCTAACCTAAGTAATTAAGAAATTAACGATGTCATAATTTTGTTAGTCGATTTTAACCTATTATAAAGTCATATCGATTTGAGACTGCAAGTACATACATATAACACAGACAACAATAGTGATTGTTAAAAAGAGGAAACTAACGATGTTTCTATGAATTTTTATTTTAACCTAAAAAAAACCGGCCAAGTGCGAGTTGGACTCGCCCACCGAGGGTTCCGTACTTTTTTTAGTATTTGTTGTTATAGCGGTAACAGAAATACATCATCTGTGAAAATTTCAACTGTCTAGCTGTCACGGTTCATGACATACAGCCTGGTGACAGACAGACGGACAGTGGAGTCTTAGTAATAGGGTCCCGTTTTTACCCTTTGGATACGGGACCCTAAAAATCGCAAATAAGGAGATGACACAATGTTTGTTATTTTGTTACAGCGGCGAACTGGCTGGCCGAGAAGGGCGAGCAGGAGAAGTAACCAACGAAGTATGGAGACTAAACTTGGCTGCGCCAATGCTTCAATGGCTGAACGCCACCCCCACCATATGTGGGAACAGGCCTGCACCCATGAAACATTGTGGTTAGTTCTGAATCTTCCATTTATTTAGAAAAAATTGGAATATAAAACTGGACGCCCTTTTGAACTTTTTGGTTTATAGTCCGATCGCGTTGTGAAAATTGACATAAGAGATGTGGAAATTGGGAATGCGGGCGCCATTAAGAAAATGTACATTTTCTTAATTATAAATTATAATACAAACGTTAGTATCTTTATAATATTAGGAGTAAATAAAATGGTGCATAGTTGGTGTTGTTGGTGTTGTTGGTGTGGTGGTGTTGGTGGTGGTGGTGGTTGGTGTTGGTGGTGGTCAGTCCAAAATTAAAAAGTTAAAAAGATTCGCGATTTCGTGGTTGATCCCATAGTAAAAGTTGCTCAGTATAATCCCAAAAATTCCCTGGCATCGGGAATGTACTTATTTTTTAGCCACCCTGTATATGACTCGACTGGAAGGCTACTTGCTGGCTTCGGATTCAACTAAACGGACTCCCAAGGTCGTCCGTTTCCTGAATCCTCAGCTAGCAAGTAACAACTTCCGAGCCTCGACAATAATGTATTTTTCTCAAAAATAGACGGCAAAGTCGACGTTGCCGGTTAAAAAGTAGGTCGCAAAGTGCGTTGTTTATGGTCAGTCTAAAAATTAAAAAGTTAAAAACATTGCAGTCTCGCTTTCGGGACTGCAATGTTGCATACAAATTCCATTATTTGTAGAGTTCCAAACTTTTTAAAAGTTGAAGTGGCCATATCAAATGAAGGCATAGGTCCATTAAACAGCCAAACAGATGATCAGTACTTATTATTATAATGTTGGTACCGCGACTATTTAGGTGTCTCAAATAGGTTGGCGTATTTTCAGCAGCAAAATACACTTCTATTTTTAATTAAAAAAAAATCGGCGGCAAAGCAAATCTTATTACTTTTTTCTGTTAAAATATATACATAAGAACGTTGCTTCTGTAAAATATTTCTATTATATTTGTATTTATTGCGCCATTTTTGAGAAAAGCACTATATATGTCTCGGCTGGAAGGCTACTTGCTGGCTTCGGATTCAATTAAACGGACTCCCAAGGTCGTCCGTTTAAAACGAATCTTCAGCCAGCAAGTAGCTACTTCCGATCCGCGACAATAATGTACTAATATTGTTGCAGGCGGTTTAGCCGTGTCGGGTCACACGGCGGTGGTAGTCCGCTACAATGACAAGCCGGTGATGCTCGTGTTTTTCGGTCACTCGCCGCACTACGGCTATCTTCACTTGGTACAGGTAAGAGTGAGCTTTTAAATTATATGAGAAAAAAATAAAGAAAAATTGTTTTGTTTCCAATGAGTTATTGAAAAATGCTTCTTAAATGTTTTGTAATAAAGGAAATTTTTATAACATCGAAATATTAATAAATTTATACAATGGGATACAGTTAATGCTAGTTCGAAACGCGCCCACAGTGTTTTTTATAATTTTTCCTTTATTTTATAACATTATTGTGTCGTTAACAGACTTTTCTAATTTAAAATTTGTTTGAACTACGTTGTGTGGGCCGCTGGTGTGACTTTGTTTCATTTAGCTTTTTCTGAAATTGGATGATTATTTCAGGAGTACCATATAGAAGAAGGCGTGTGGGTGTCGGCCCCGACAGTGGGCTGGGCGGCGCGCGGGGGCTTCGGGCACTCGGCGGTGTTGGACCCGCTGTCCGACCGCGTGTTCGTGCACGGCGGTCTCGTGTCCCAGAGCGAGGCGGCGCAGGTACCTATATTTCAGGAGTACCATATAGAAGAAGGCGTGTGGGTGTCGGCCCCGACAGTGGGCTGGGCGGCGCGCGGGGGCTTCGGGCACTCGGCGGTGTTGGACCCGCTGTCCGACCGCGTGTTCGTGCACGGCGGTCTCGTGTCCCAGAGCGAGGCGGCGCAGGTACCTATATTTCGATCGCGTCCGGGTTTTGGGTACCCGTCGCCGGGTTATCGTATCCGTGAAACATGGTGATGGTTTTCGAACCCGTTTAGAATAAGATCCATGTGTCTGTGTCAAATCGCTGTCTTATACGAGTACATAGATCGGCGTGTAACACGATTATAGGAGAGCCCTGTTTATTAAAACTTGTAAAATTAATTATTTTACTCTACTACTTCTCTGATGCTTCATATAATAGTTCTTACGAACAGATACTTATCTCTCAAAGAAAGTCAAATACCTACCGTTTTGATACCTACACAAAAATACAATGGAGTGACCTTCAACGCGCCGCTCCCCGCACCGCGCGCGCCGACACAACGCTAGGGTTGCCGACGCTTCTTCAAATACTTAGGTGTCTTAGGTAGATATCTAACTATAAATGTGTTGTAAAAACATCTTTAAAACAATTTAATAGTACCTACGTAGCTTGTAACTATCGTAAAAATAATATAACAGTAGGTGTAAGTACCTATATCGAAAATGTTTACTTACTTTTCCTCATCTGCCGAAAGAGGAAAAAATTATATTTTGTTGTTTCTGCATCTATCCTCACTACAAGCTCTGTTATTTGTTTGTTTCGAAGACATTTTTTTGGCATAGCGCGCGGTGACGTGCGTGCGTTAGCGCGTGTGGCAACCAACTAGCTGGCTTTTGTACCGCCGGCGGGACGAGAATCGTAGGTATAAATCCGAGCTCGTGCGGAGTTCCATAGGCCTGGCTATAGGCACAAAGTTACGCTGGACGGGTCGTCCTAATATTTAGCTTAGTTTTCGGCAAAGTCCTAAGAAATCGCACAGTGTTCTTACCTTTCTTTTTTTTTCAGGCGCCGTCAGCAGCTCTGTATGAATACGAGTACAAGAGAAGAATATGGCGTCCGCTGCCCTCCGCGCCCACACCTAGATATCTACATTCCGCCATTATATTATCGCCAGGTTTGTTAAATGTTTAAACATAAATATGTACTCGTCACCTCCTCGTCATCATCGTCTTAGGACTCTCCCGGATGTATCCCAAAAATCCCCATATTTAGAGCAAACTAATTTTTAGGGTTCCATACCCAAAGGGTAAAAACGGAACCCTATTACTATGACTCCGCTGTCCGTCTGTCTGTCTGTCACCAGGCTGTATCTCATGAACCGTGATAGCTAGACAGTTGAAATTTTCACAGATGATGTATTTCTGTTGCCGCTAATACAAATACTAAAAACAGAATAATATAAATATTTAAATGGGGCCCCATACAACAAACGTGATTTTTTTGCTGTTTTTTTTCGTAATTGTACGGAACCCTTCGTGCGCGAGTCCGACTCGCACTTGGCCGGTTTTTTATGAAAATAACTCATATGACCCTGAGGAAAAACTAGGCCTTATTAGGATTAGTTGGTCTGCTCGTGATATTTTCCTTTACCTAAAAGCGAGTGATAAATTTTATATACGTATATACGCTTTATAACTAGAACTAAACTATCCGTGCTTCATATCACACATTTACTACTTTTAAACTGACTTGAGTTTTATTGTAAGAGGAAAAGTTCTTAAGTAACATTTGGACATTTCAAAAAATTATAACTGTATTTATTCGGTTGGGTTGCATTTAAAAAAATATATATTTTAAGGTTACGGCAAAGGTTTTTTTTGTGTATAAAGATGTAAATGAAAAAGAAAAGATATCGTTTTGTTATCGTTGCTTGGGCACCTGCTACGACATGACGAATTTATCAAAAACATAATTGAAGGGACAGTTGAGGCAAGGAGATGGAGGGGGAGACCAAGGAGAACATACATAGATCAAGTAAAGAAAAAACTCAACGTCGTGTCGTATCAGGCTGTCAAGGAGAAGGCAGAGGACCGACACATAGAAATCGCTCCACCAACAAGAGTATAACTCTTAAATATATGATGATGATGATCGTAATGTTATGTTATATTGTTTGTTTGCAGGTATTATGCTAGTGTTCGGCGGTAACGCTCACAACGACAGTGCAGCGGCCGCGGTTAGTAATCCTGCTGGCTCCCAGTGCTACTCGGCCGGCGCCCTATTGTATGATATAAGGTACCTATTCAAAAACTTGGAAATAACCATATATTTCGAAATAATTTATACTCTAAATGTAGGACCCAGTTGTGTTTTTAGTACGACTTCGTATTATTAGATTGCCCAATTAGAAGTGAAATAATTATCAAAGAACGAAAAAATACCGATTTCGTTCCCATACAAAAAATACCGGTATCCGATCCCTGGTTCAATCTTTACGTTTTTTAAATTTTTATGGTTATTTAGGTGTGTAAATTATATATAGTAATTTTCGACATCCACTTGAATATTAAACTAGTTTGTAAGAATAAAAAATATTATTTTTAGTTTTTAGACTCAAATCTACAAAATGATAGATAAAATGTACATACATTATATTGGGGCATGTATATCAGCCGTGCTAGCACATGATTGGCGCGTTAGTATCTCGTGGTGAGATAGACTACCCGTCCGCTTTTATTAACATAGTTAGAAAAAGACGGGTAGTAATCTATCCAGCGAGGCCTACTGCATGCAATAGGGTAGTTGACAATTTTATTTTTATGGTATCAGTCGATTAGGTTTGTTTTGAGGATCAAATGTTTGTATGGGACCCATTGTTTTAAGGCAATACAAAAGTCACAAATTATGGTCAAAATCTGGCATCGCCACTTTACTGAGCAAGCGCTCTAAACACAAATGGCAACACATCGTGACGTCACTGTGTTACTTTGCTTAGAAGCCTAAGCCTTTCCGTTGTATGCGATAGATGCGTTTATGTATAGTGTTGCTTTACATATTTTTTTTAAATAAAATGTAAAGAATCGAATGGTACCGTTATTTTTTTTATTTGAAAGTTTAAAAAAAGTTTTTTTTTTTCGAAACAGGTCTTGCATTTTTTTATTATTCCCATATATTTTTTTCTATCTATATAACTAGATTTCGTTATAAAACTCAACATGTGTCAACTACCCTATTACATGAGTTTTTAATAGGAATTACCTGCCTTGATCTATGAGACGGCCTAGCTTCGGCTCTCCCACTCGCCGTCGGGCGTCGGGCGGCAATCTCCCTCGCCCGTAATGCGGTGTGGTGTGTTGTTGCAGGTGCGAGACGTGGCGCACGGTGCCGACGCCGGCGGGCGCGGCGCGGGCGGCGCACGCGGCCGCGCTGCTGCCCGGCGCGCTGCGGCCCACGGCCATCGTCTACGGCGGGTAAGCTTATTAGGCTTTTTCCACTCTCCACTCAGCTTAATGTCAAGATACCACTTGAGGATCTCGACGCTGGTCTTCCGTGGAAACCCTTCCGAGAGAGCGCAACTACACGCTGAAGTACATAACATTTTATATTTTATTTTATTTAAGTGCAAAGTTTCAAGTAAATTAAATAAGGCATAATTATTATTATTCAATTCAATTCAATTCAATTATTTATTTAATTCGAATCATTTTGGTCCATATAGTGTTAGTAAATACAACAAAACTTAGAATGAAATAAGGTTAGTGACATGCAATTACAATTCACAAAACACACACATAAATTATAAAATAAAATACAATAACAGCTAGAATAAAATCTAGGCAATCTAGATGCACCATTTCTCAACATCTGTTGCGGCCACGTGTAGACTGTTCCAGTGTTTGAGTAATGGTGCATCTATCTTACCTGCCAACGTTTTCAGGATACTATTGTAACCGCCACACAGTCTCCGCATAAGTGACGCCGATCTGTTGCGTATAATCGCAAAAAAGTCGTCCGTGTGCGCCTCCGCGAACATTCCGGACGCGCTACAGTGACGCGGCAGTCCCATCAGCATCCTGAAAACGTTATTGTACTGTATTCGTAGAGCATTGTACGCTCGCTGCGTATAGCCGGCCCACAGGCTGCAGGTATAAAAAGATTGGCAGAATGCCTTAAACAGTCTTTTTCACGTCTTTATTACACCTAGCAAACCTGCGCGCCAGCATATTTCCGCGCACGGCCAACGCTCTACGCTTCCTCTCTATGTCGAGGTCATCCTTGAGGTCCTCGGTAACCAAGGTATTTGAACGTTTTAGTGACCTTGAGAAGTTCCCCTCCCAAGGTCACAGGGGGGTATTGTTTTGTAAGATTTTCTTCCTGCTTTGAAAACAAGTACCTCGCTCTTTTTCCCATTGTACCTTAGCCCATGTTTTACCGAGTACCTCTCACATATGTCCAGCAACTCTTGAAGTGCACTTATGGATGGGCTCAACAACACCATGTCATCAGCATAACTGATGTTATTTATGGATTTGCCATCTACGGAGCATCCGACATATGCATTGTTGAGCTCATCCATAAGCTGGTTCACATAGAGATTAAACAACCTAGGAGATTATTAAATTAAAAACTACAATAACAGATAACGGTACCGAAACAATTTTCGAACTGTCAAAACGATTTTGCTACTATGGAATTTATATGAAACACTAGCATGTGACGTCACAATCAAATTACCTACTCTTTATAGTTTTATATCTATTAATCTTCTGGTGCGTTATTTCATGCATGGTGTAAAATAATTTATTTTAAATACAGTCAAATACCCTATTATAGAGTAGAGGGAGATCGACATGGCGCAAGGGTTGGATTAATTAGTTCTATGCATTTTTTATATTTTTGTAATCATAATTTATATCGTTTGAACGCCGGAAAAAATAAAAATACTTTTGTACACCTTCGTATTCATTATTATTTTTTTAAATATTTAAGATGTTGATAATTTTTGAGCGGTTGAAACGCTCATAATTATTTGGCGCGAATTCGACAGAGCGTGATGACGTCACACGTTGGACGGTCCAACTGACGTTTGCTACTAATGACACTTATGTGAACTAATCTGTCGAACGCGTGACGTCACGTGACGTTTAGCGCGTTTCACTCACTAGCAAAAATGTACGCATCCATAATTGTGACGTTTTCAACCAAAAGGTACCACATTGTCGCTTGTGGATAAGGTTGATTTCGAATTGAAGCTATATGGAAATAGCACCTTATTGACAACCGGTAATAAGTACCCTTTTGGTTGAAAATGGCACAATTACTGTCCACCTACATTTGTGCAAATAAACATATCTTAATCTTTTATCTTTATCTTTAGCTTTTCGCGGGCAAATTTTTGTATTTTTTACTTTTTATTTTAAGCAATTAAATGTTAATTTAATAACGAAAATGCATTTGCAACATGATATAACGGTAACAAACATCCGAATAAAAAATTTCGTTCAAATATGAACTTCATGCAGAACCGATTTGATTGTTCTTCAAACTATTCCCATAAATAAATTATTATTGTTATTACAGTTTCGATGGCCGCCTCCGTTCAGACGCGCTTCTATTCGAAGCGGGCTCTCCTTGTTCGTCACACACGAACGAGGTAGCGTGCGTGCTGGACGCGCAGCATTCGTGCCGCGCATGCGCGTGGAACTCGCACGAACGCATATGCGTGTCGGTAAGTGTGACTTTTTTTTTTTAATCCAAAACAATCTTAAAATACTATGTACATTTGGAAACGGCGAGCGAAAACCGCGTACGGTTTATCTGCCGCCATTGTCGCTCGTTTACATTCCGGTTATCCGGTTAGGTATCTATCTAAAAGCTAAATTTAATATTAAGGAAATTCTGGTAAGTGATCAGCATTACATACTACTCTGTATTACTCTTCAAGGCGGGCTCGCTTGTTCGTCCCACGCGAACGAGGTAGCGTGCGTGGCGAACGCGCAGCTTGCGTGCCGCGCGTGTGCGTGGAACCCGCACGAACGCGTATGCGTACGATAACAACAATCATACTACTTGGTATAATAACTCTTCGGTTCGTCTCTTTATTTTCTTTTTTTGTAATGTTTTGTATACAGGAAGATCGATCCAAATGAGTCAATGGGGAGAAGTCTGAAACTATGAGAGATGGCGACATCTGTTCTTAGGAACCATGGCTTCGATTTTAGATTTAATAATAATGGCATTCATTTTTTTATATATATTTCATACATAACCTTATACTTACAGGATCAATTATACAAACAAATACTACACGCGATTACATAAAGAATATTGACCAGGTTCGATTCCCGGTTATGTATGAGAGTTAAAAAAAATAGTTTGAATGTCATTATTATTAAATATAAAATCGATGCCATGGTTCCTAAGAACAGATTTCGCCATCTCTCATAGTTTCTGATTTCTCCATACGGACCCATTTTGATTGATCACCCTGTATAAAACTGTATTTTGACAGTTGGAGACGGCTGGCTGGAATCAGTCGTTCGACGGGACGGTGAAGGCCTGCGCCAGCGAACCTGTGAGAGGTATAGTGGTACATACAATTGTAGAAATGAAACTAAAGGCAACATCATTTGACTTGTCACAACAATATTTTTTATGACATTTCTATGTAAATAATGATTTTATTTTATTATTATTTTACGAAGAAAAGAAATAGTAAGCATCAAATTCAATAAAACAAAATGTAAATCAACTCTGAAGATAACATATAACGTGTTTTAAAAGCGGTTGGCCTAAAATTTCATGTTGGTGGATCGTGATCAGAATTCAAGATGTTTATGAATGATCTGCTGTTATGACGGGCATGTGTCTCTTAAAAGATAACTTCATATTGATAAATCAAGGCATATTTTATCTATTGTAAATTTTCGAGTTAAGATGTAAATATACGTTATAAATGACAAACAACAAGCGTAAAGGACGCACTTATGCAGAAGGAGATGGATGTATGGATGTTGCCTGTTGAAACTCAGTGGCGCCCTCAATACAAATCCTACAATTTCTTGTCTTGACTGTACTGTAAACAATATTAGTTTGAATAATCAACACTATAAATTCGGAAATGTTTCGACTGACGCATGCATAAGCCATGTCACTAGTAGAATCATTTAAAAAGGAGATACAGTACCGGCCAATAATATATCACCTTTGAGTGTTTTTGTAAGAGCTTGTATAGAGTAAACAATATAGGTAAGTTTTTAGATTGCATATTTTACTAGTCATTTTATACAAATGATGAATACTGCAATGAAATACTGATGATACTAATGAAGTAAAAAAATGAAGTTGACAATACATTAAAAAAAACTTCTATGAAAAAACCATTATATGAGACCAATTTTTCTCATCGCCCGTACAAAGGAATATTACTAGACTACCTAAAGCAGTGAGGTGGAAGTCACTCACAAATATATTAAAAAAATTATACTGTAAAAACATGGAGGTGATATATTTTTGGCTGGTACTGTATGTAGTATAGTAAGGAAATGTTTATTACATAATGTTTTTATTTTCAGATATTCGCCGCTGCCGCTTAGCCAATAGTTGTGCGGCGTGTACGGCCGCTAAATGCGCGTGGTGCGGCTCCTGTCAGCCAGAACCCCAGCTCTGCAGCCGACTCTGGCCTAAGGTACCAAAACATTCATAGAGGTACTATTTATAATATAGAGATGAAATGCGCCCCTCCCCCATTTGACCGAAGGGCTCATCCATTGATTACATCACACGTTTAGGGGGGGGGAGGTGGTCAAGAAAATGTGACATGTTGTGACAAGGGGGAGGGGGGAGTCACAAACTTTGTGACGTCACTTTAACTACATCTGTAACCGAAAATGATTTTGATTTTTTTTATTCACTGTTAACAGTTAAATAACTAGTTTTTTGTGTATTTTTATTCCTCTTCGGCTTCGTGTTATAAATTTCTAACATGGCTTATATGTCAAAGTTGTTTATTTTTTGGTAAAATAATTAAAACTAATTGAAATTGTTGATTTAGTTGAAAACAAAATTGCCAAAAATGTGTGACGTCAAACCAGCTGGGAAAGGGTTAGCCAAATGTGACCCGGTGTGACAAGGAGGGGGGAAGGGGTCAAAAAATCTTCAAATTCGTGTGATGTAATTAATGGATGACCCCGAACGAGATGCTCTTATGGAACTTTCAGTAGCAGAATAAGCGCTATTCTTGTTTGATCTTGTCATAGTCTCTCACTTTTCCTTTCCATCTACTTCTAAAAAGTGTCGTAGATATTTTTTGCTGCCTACCGTTTTTATGGTAAGATATAATGAACCCGATCAAATTACGTAGGTTGTTTTTGGTATGTTGTTAGGAATGTTAAAACGTGTTTTTAATTTTGTCGCATTGCGTATGTTCTGTTCCTCAAGGGCGCACGCGTATGCCACATCTATATCTATGGAAACTTAAGAATTCTTGGTCGAAGTCGAGTTTGATGTATATTTTATGTGTTGATCGATTATTTATGATAAATTGACAATTCAATTACTCGACTGACTTAATTAACCACAAACCTTTTTATTGTGTCAACAGATGGCGCTGATGGTGGACGAGTGCGCAAGCACAGGGGAATTGGCCAGAGATGCTTGCGCGCGGTACCACTCTTGCGCCGCGTGCCACGCGCACCAGCAACACCACCACCATTTATCTGTACATGCGGTAAGTATAGCCCTGTACCGCCCCGTCTTCAACAGGTGCCTCTGAAGCCCACAGCCTCATGCCGCATTAGGTTCCCAGTAGATGGCGCTGATGGGGGACGAGTGTGCCCAAGTGGGCGAAAGTGCGTCTGCTGGGCATTTAAAGGTATCTCTGGCAATCCTTAAGGCGGTTCCCTGAGCCATAAGGCGAAAAATCTCCTTATATGATGAGGTTTTTCTAAGACGCGTTGATATTCTTAGACGTGGAAAAAATATATGTAGTTCTTGACTATATTATCTTTAATTTAAGATTTCATCATATATCTCGTCACACATGTGGTGCGGCATGAAGTGGTAGAAATTAAATAAAATTAATAAAAATAAAAAAAAAATCTCCGTACTAAATTATTGCCATCTTCTTCTTTAAATCACATTTAGAAACGGGTCTATCGCGAATTTATTTTGTTACCTTTATTTACCGCCGTTTCGACACAGGTTTCACTGGTCGTGGTCGCGGCTAAATAAAGGTAACAAAATAAATTCGCGATAGACCCGTTTCTAAATGTGATTTAATATGTGTTTAAACCGCGAAAGTTTTAAATGTTACATCTTCTTCTTATTAATTTTCTGCAATTTCTTGTCGGACTATATGTACAATATGCATGTATTGTTTGTCATTTGTACTTAGTAATAAGTTTTTATTAATAGTCGTTTACATATAGGAAACTATAGGTCTATTGCCAGAAAAATGTTACTTTAAATACTCATCTGTTTTATAAGACTGTTTGTTTCTTAATAAATAATACTAAAAATAATAATAATAAAAAAAAAATAACATAGCTTCCGATACATGAATTAAAACACTTCGCTCAATACAATTAATTCCCAAAGTAACCTCTAACTCGGACTTTTAATCAAACTTTACCCGGTTATTTATTATGTGATACTATAAACAAAAAAAGAAGAAAAACAATCTTAACTTAAATAGTAATTTCATAGCTTTCGAATTTCGATATTGTAAGGTAACGTTTTTAAAATAAATAAAAATCGACAAAATTCGATCAAAATTGACACTTGGCGCGCATGATCTTTCCCGTTCTTTCTTGCGAAATTTGACAGTGACAGCGACAAACCGATGGAACGGCCTTAAGTAGGAGGAGTCTCATCTTTGTATCAGATGACGTAAATTTCACTTTTTTCGTAACCGGAAGTGGCCCTTTATTTCGTGCTTTCGGCCAATTCAATTTTTTTTTACTATTTTTTTCCAAACTTAGCATCACTTGCACAAACGTGTGCCATGGGGCTTATTCTTGTATCAGATGACGTAGTAGATCATACGGTCCCCGCCCGTACTATAATACTAACTCAATTTAGTTGTAGTATCTTAGTTTTTAGTATTAATAATTTTAGTTTTAATTTTTAGTTAAGAACTTGCTAACAATGCTATGGATCTATGAGTTGTCTGAAAATAAACGCATTTTATTTTTATATTTACATATGAATTCAAACCCCGGTTTGGCGGGAGCAAAAATGCAATGCAATGCACTTCAGCTAGTGCTTAATTAAATATTGACTCTTCTATGGATGTATGAAGCAATTTTTGAATGTTCTTCGTAATTATAAAATATCTAATATTCTTGTTTTCAGAGCTCAGAAGAACGATCATGCTATTGGGACTACGAGTCCATCAAATGCAAGCCGGCTAACTCATCTGACGACATCAGGTTAGTATAGAAGTTAGCTATACAGTTGAAATTTTCACAGCTCATGTATTTCTGTTGCCGCTATAACATCACATACTGAAAAGTACGGAACCTTCGGTGGGCGAGTCCCACTCGCACCTGTCCGGTTTTTTATAATATCATTGACTGAAGTAAATTTTCAGGAGCGTGGCATCAGCCGGCCCGTGCACGGCTCCGTGTGCGACGTTTCACACGTGCTCTAACTGCACATCGGAGGAGTGCATATGGTGCGCTTCTACTGGCCGATGTGTTGATAAGGTGAATAGGCTAGATGACAAATTTTCATTAATGGTTATCAATCGATCAGGTTTATTTTTAGGATCAAATGTCTATATGGGATGTATGGGCATTAAAGCAATACAAAAGTCAGAAGTGATAGTCAAAGTCCTTTTGACTCGACTTTCCCCGATTTGATCAGAGAAAGTCCGCCAAGGTCTAACCCTTCCAACTCCCGATTCTCCTTCTCCCTTATACACTGTCTTTGTTAGCCTTCTTTCTTTCTTTTTCTTTCTTTCTCTCATTCTTTCCACGTGTCCAAACCATCTCAACATACCTTTCTCAATTTTTATTACTATATTTTCGTTCAGTCCACATTTTTCCATTATCAGGGGATTAGGAAGCTGAGAGCAGGGGATTAGGGCATTACGAAGTTCAAGTCGTATAAAAATAGCAGTTTTTAAATATACTTATGAAATTGTCCCAAAGAAGGATGTCGATTTCTATGTTTTCGGGGCCTACTCTTAAGGCGGGATTCCACCAGTGTGCGGCACAAGCATTTTTGTACTGAATTTGCTTGTGCCGAACACTGGTGGAATCCCGCCTTTAGGGTCGGTTGCACCAAACTGTTTGTCATCGTTAAAGAGTTCGCAAAGTTTTATTGTATGGAAAGTTTCATAGTAAACCGCGCCGGGTGACGTTGATCAGTCTGTCAAGTGCGGATGGTGTAACTGTCACTAAGAATAACAGTGCTCTGTGATATGACAATTTAATTTTTAACAATTTTGAATGCTTCACGGTTAGCTTCACTAGACTTATATTGACCGAGATATAGACCGTGATTACCTTTTGTATTGTTTTTCAACTCCCGATATTTCGACGCAGTTTCATGCATCTCGTTCACGGGTAAACTGAAGATAGCGGGTGGGTGTCAAATATCGGAAGTTCAAAAACAATACAAATGTCAAATATCGGAAGTTCAAAAACAATACAAATGACAAATATCGGAAGTTCAAAAACAATACAAATGTCAAATATCGGAAGTTCAAAAACAATACAAATGTCAAATATCGGAAGTTCAAAAACAATACAAAAGGTAATCACGGTCTGTGTCCCGGTCAATATACTAATTTTATTTGTGAGCAGAACGCGTACGGCGCGTCGTTCCCTCTGGGCGGATGCCGGCTGTGGTCGACGTCGAGCGTGTCGGGCGGGTGCGGCGCGGCGGGCGCGGGCGCGGGCGCGCACGCGGGCTGCGCGCGGCACGTGGCGTGCGCGACGTGCCGCGCCGAGCCGGCGTGCGGCTGGTGCGACGACGGCGCGCGCCCGCCCACCGGCCGCGGCGTGTGTCTGCCCGGCGGCGCCCGCCGCCCGCACGAGCCGCACGTCTGCGAGACAACGAGGTCAGTGAATGCGTACGGCGCGTTGTTCCCTCTGGGCGGTTGCCGGCTGCGGTCGACGTCGAGCGTGTCGCGCGGGTGCGGCGCGGCGGGCGCGGGCGCGGGCGCGCACGCGGGCTGCGCGCGGCACGTGGCGTGCGCGACGTGCCGCGCCGAGCCGGCGTGCGGCTGGTGCGACGACGGCGCGCGCCCGCCCACCGGCCGCGGCGTGTGTCTGCCCGGCGGCGCCCGCCGCCCGCACGAGCCGCTCGTCTGCGAGACAACGAGGTCAGTGAATGCGTACGGCGCGTTGTTCCCTCTGGGCGGTTGCCGGCTGCGGTCGACGTCGAGCGTGTCGCGCGGGTGCGGCGCGGCGGGCGCGGGCGCGGGCGCGCACGCGGGCTGCGCGCGGCACGTGGCGTGCGCGACGTGCCGCGCCGAGCCGGCGTGCGGCTGGTGCGACGACGGCGCGCGCCCGCCCACCGGCCGCGGCGTGTGTCTGCCCGGCGGCGCCCGCCGCCCGCACGAGCCGCTCGTCTGCGAGACAACGAGGTCAGTGAATGCGTACGGCGCGTTGTTCCCTCTGGGCGGTTGCCGGCTGCGGTCGACGTCGAGCGTGTCGCGCGGGTGCGGCGCGGCGGGCGCGGGCGCGGGCGCGCACGCGGGCTGCGCGCGGCACGTGGCGTGCGCGACGTGCCGCGCCGAGCCGGCGTGCGGCTGGTGCGACGACGGCGCGCGCCCGCCCACCGGCCGCGGCGTGTGTCTGCCCGGCGGCGCCCGCCGCCCGCACGAGCCGCACGTCTGCGAGACAACGAGGTCAGTGAATGCGTACGGCGCGTTGTTCCCTCTGGGCGGTTGCCGGCTGCGGTCGACGTCGAGCGTGTCGGGCGGGTGCGCCGGCGGGCCCCGCCGGGCAGACACACACCGGTCGCGGGGTGTGTCTGCCTGGTGGCGCCCGCCGCCCGCATGTCTGCGAGACTTCGAGGTTAGTATTGATTACAACTTACACTTTTTCTGCGGTTACCGCGATAGTTACTTATCCCTTGAAGTGGCAGGAACCGCCTCGCGGACAACGTCATTTAAATTTGGAATTTAATTAATTAAAATAAAATCGAAATTCCTTCAACTCAAAAATGACGTATGCCACTTGAAATGTTATGATATAAATAAACTAACGGGTCACCCGTTGACCACGAACGCTGTAAAGGGTTCGAAACGTCGGGATGTATTATCAATTCAATAAACGCGATTTAATCCGTTTTCATAGTTTTATTGACACTTTTTCCTTTGTCCAATTTCTTTATTTCAGTCTCATGCATAAACTTACAGCTAAGTATGCCATAACGCTTAAAGTCAGATCGGGCTAACTGTATGCGGTATAGATAATACATACAATTAGAATTAAACATATTCTATAAAATAAAACATTAAAACAAAACAAAAACAATCAAATAAGGTCTGGTCAAATCAACAAACATCAGACATAAATTAAATTAAACGAAACAGAGGAGAGGATGTCAAACTTAAACACATATACAAAAATGCCATTATTCATCCGTCAAATACACATTAATAAAATTTAAGAATTTCCTAGTGACACCAATACTATCATAGTATACGTCTACGTATACGTATGTGTATTGCGTCTCACATTTTGCTTAATGATAGAGTGAGACACAATGACACCTTCAAATCTTTAGAAAATTCGCGTTTGTACGGTTCAACGGTACACAATTTAATGTTTTTTCTTCCAGGTGGTTCTTCACCGACTGCCCGCGCTGCCAGTGCAACGGGCACTCCACCTGCGACGACACAGAGGGAGACAGATGCATACAGCCCTGCGGCGCTAGAGCAGTAGGGCTGCACTGCGACACATGCGCGCCGGGACACTATGGCGACCCGCTCAACGGAGGCACTTGCAAACGTGAGTACATGCCAGTTTAAACCTTAAATCAATCACGCTAAGACTCATTTTATAACGCAGGAGAGAGCGAGATGCGATCTCATTTCATCTCTGAGCGTTACTGAAGTAACCACACGACAGAGTTTAAACTTAAAATCAATGACATTAAGATTTAGTTTGCAACGCACTACACGCAGCGAACTAATTCCAACTTCCTAAATATGTAAGTATCGTAGAAAAGCTACACAAGCGAGTTTAAACCTTAAATGTATGATGCTAAAGCTCACTTTAAGAGGGAGACAGATGCGTACAGCACTGCGGCGCTAGAGCAGTAGGGCTGCACTGCGAAACTTGGCGACCCGCTGAACGGGGGCACTTGCAAACGTACTCATACAAGCGAGTTTAAACCTTAAATCAATTAGTCTAAGGCGCACTGCAGAAGAAGCGAACGAATTTTATCAATCTGACCCAGGAATTACACAAGCGAGTTTGGAACTTAAATCCATGATGATAGGACAAATTTTGCAACGCAGAAGAATTATGGGAAGAGAACTCATTTCATCTTACTTACTCACTCATTTCGAGGGTTCTGGTTCCCTTGTACATCGCTGAAAATTTTTACTAGATATTTTTATTCGGTTGCTAAAAAATTTTTTATATTCAGATTCAGATGTTTTATTTATAAACATACATTAATAATTCCTCCGATTTAACAATTTTCGCATTTTTGTATTGTTGAATTGATATAACGACTTTACTTTCTATTTTTACATTAATTGATTACCTATATTAAATCCTTCGTCTAATCAATTTTTTATTTCGATTTCACGAAACATGGCTCGCTCTTTATCTAGTCGTTCCTAATGTTTTCTTTCTATCTCTTTCAGCCTGCGAATGCAACGCGCAAGCAGTCGCGTGCGCACCAGATACAGGCCGCTGTTTCTGCAGCACCAAAGGCTTGGCCGGCGAGCGGTGCGACAAATGCGACAATAGTAACCACTATCACGCTGATATGTACAACAAGGGGGCTTGCTATTGTAAGTTTAGTCTTAACATTTACCGATAGAGGGCGCAATTGACACAGGCCGCTGTTTCTGCAGCACCAAAGGCTTAGCCGGCGAGCGGTGCGACAAATGCGACAATAGTAACCACTATCACGCTGATATGTACAACAAGGGCGCTTGCTATTGTAAGTTTAGTCTTAACATTTACCGATAGATGGCGCACTTGACACCGGCCGCTGTTTCTGCAGCACCAAAGGCTTGGCCGGCGAGCAGTGCGACAATAGTAACCACGCTGATATGTAAGTCTAGTGTTGACATTTACCACTAGATGGCGTTGATGGAACGCTATTGTAAGTACTCGGCTAATGGTCCAACAATATCAATAACATCGGTAAAATGTGGCGGTCTCTTTTCTCTTCTTGCTATTGTAAGTTTAATCTTAACATATACCGATAGATAGCGCTGTGTCGGCACTGGAACGCGCTACCGGCTGTTTTTTTTAGTTTTCCGGCAGTAGACCCCACTGCCAAACAACACGGTGAGAAATCACTTACATAAAAAATTAAAAATAAAATAAACCGTGAACCGTGATAATAATAATGATCCCTTGAAGTTTTTGCTGACCCGCATCTCGTCAATTGGGAGCGAGGACCTACCCCCTTATTCATAAAACTTTATGGAGCCGATTAATTAAATTATGTTTTATCCCTTTTTTACAAATACATAAGTCAAAATGACAGATAAAGACAAACGATTCACAGTTAATTCAGGCCAGTAACGCGTTTATGAATTACGCCACTAATCTTTACTCCTTGTTACAGATGACTTAGCAGTAGACTATCAATTCACCTTCAACCTCTCAAAAAAAGAAGACCGTCACCTCTCCGCCATAAACTTCCGGAACGCACCCGTAAAAGCAGATGTGGACGCGGACTTTAGCATAACGTGCTCGGCGCACGCGCGTATGAACCTCACGGTGAGGACGCGCTCCGAGCCGGGGGAGAGGACGCTGTTCGCGCACGTCAACTGCACCAACTTCAGATACAAGTTAGTTATGTGTTTTACATATTTATAGTTCCAGCCTAGCCTAGTAGGCAGTGACCCTGCCTGTGAACAGGAGGTCCCTGATTTGAATCTTGGTAACATGCTCCATGAACATCACGGTGTCAATTGCACCAATTTTAGATACAAGTTAGTTATTATGTGTAACCTATAAATAACCCAATCAAAAAACCAATACCCCGTCCAACAGGTCGGCCTGCGGCATGGACCCCATTACACTGGCGGCGTTACCCCTCCCCACATTACAGTGTGGTTGTTCGCTTTTACCAGGTGTAAAAATGTATTTAGGTTAAGGCAGTAACGGACACTAATAATAGACCTTAGGTATATAATTGAAATATTAAAAGAACAGTATTAAAATTAAAAACTATAAAACACGTTATTCAATTCAATTCAATTATTTCGAAAAAAAAACATATTATTGTTAGTACAAGGCACAGCAAAATTTATAAATCTATGTTAGTGATAAAAATAAAATAAAAACCGGCTTGCGGCGGTGCGTGCGGCCGCACCCAGCGCGCGCACAAAGGCGCGTCCCAGCGCTGTGCCAGCACGTTTAGAATACTGTTTGGGCTGTGGCGAAGACGGTTGATTAATGACGCACACCGTTTTCTAACTATTGCGTCGAAAATATCAGTGTGCGCCTCGGCAAACATAGTTGACGCGCTTCAGTAACGCGGCAGCCCAAACAGCACTCTAAACGCAATCGCGTTATGACTTCGAATCTGCGATACATTACGCAACTCCACAGTGTCAGGGAACCGCCGGAACTCGACACCCTTCCGCCAAAACTCTACCTCTGTGAAGGTCGCTAGACGTTCAGTCGGAACGTTCACCACAAAAGAAAATTCGCATTGTGTTTAGGTAATAATTACAGTATTTTAGTCCAACCTATAATTGACCGTAGACCCTTCCATTACAGATTCGCAAAATCCGACCACGCCTTCGGCGTAGAAGACAACGTGACATTAACCACGTTTTTCGTGTACGTGTACGACTTCCGCCCGCCGCTGTGGATACAGATCTCGTTCTCGCAGTACCCGAAGCTGAATCTGCAGCAGTTCTTCATCACGTTCTCGTCGTGTTTCTTGCTGCTGCTGCTGGTTGCTGCGGCGCTGTGGAAGATTAAACAGGTTTTTGCAATACATGATTTTTTTGCGGAATTTAAAAAAATATCACGATGTAATGTAAAATCTTGGGGAAGGAATCTGGAGAATCTCGATTGACATATGAGTCAGATTTGCCCATTGTGCATTGGGATTGTGCTAATGTTCGTACTCGTATATACATACATTAGCACAATCCCTACATAAAAAGGGCCAAGCGCTTGAAAAATTTTTTTTGATCACTGATTCTGCAATATTATTAAAATTCTTCATTTGCCACAGTATCTTTACAGATGGTAGTTGCAGCGACTAAAGAGGTATTTTGAGTAGATAGTCTACAGTCTACATTAAAATTAAAATAGTATAAAACTTTCCGAAAGAAAAAGCAATAGCCATCGAAAATTTTGAAAAAATACATATTCTTGAATTAGGTATTAAAAAAGTCGGTGGTTAAAATCTACTCGTTCATTTATAATGCTTTTGTTCAGGAATGGTCTCAATAAGGGATGATATTATGGGGATATAAAGTAAAGTAAATTTCCTTTTCTTTTTCAGAAATATGACTTATATAGAAGAAGACAGCGGCTCTTCGTGGAAATGGAGCAGATGGCATCGCGGCCGTTTAGCCAAGTCTGTGTAGAGCTGGAGAAAGGAGGAGCAGGTAACTAGGAGATAATTTTGTTGCTAATTTTATAAAAAAAAAGCATGACGACACAATGGCATAATGAAATAATAATAAAAGCAAAATTAAAATACAATACAAAAAGAATGTCAACAATGATAAAAGAGTTTATAAGATATCAGCAACAAGTTTAACTTGTAACTCTATCAGAAATATCTTTCTATCCTCCGGCCGGAAAGCGTCAACTTTAGGCCCGCTGCGCTAAATGTAGTTGCCGCTTACCAGCCCTGTCGAGCTGAAAAATAGTATATACACCTTGGTCAGTAAATAAGAAAGACTTAGATACTTACATCTTTGTCGACCTCGGCTTATAGAAAAAAAGTAAATGGTACAATTTTAAGTGAAAATGCCCAACTTATGAAACGTTTTGTGCGCGACATTAGCGCGTGCTTTTTCGAATATTGAACGCATTTTTTGTCCCTTTTAGTAGCAACATATCAGAATGTGTCCCGCGAAATGGTAAATGTAACAACTTGTAAAAAACTTGTTTGACAGGCTGCGGCGTCCCAGCACCGGTAGCGCTGGAGCCGTGCCTCGGGTCCCGGGCGGCCGTGCTGTCGCTGCTGGTGCGGCTGCCCACGGGCGGCACGGGCCGGGCGCCGCCGCTGGGCGGGCTGGCCGTGGCCTCCGCGCTCGTCACGCTCGGCCACCACCAGGACCACAAGGCGCGCCGCTGACCGTACGTTACAACATACTACTACTTCTAACTATATCTGTCTCACTCCTGCCCACGGGCGGCACGGGCCGGGCGCCGCCGCTGGGCGGGCTGGCCGTGGCCTCCGCGCTCGTCACGCTCGGCCACCACCAGGACCACAAGGCGCGCCGCTGACCGTACGTTACAACATACTACTACTTCTAACTATATCTGTCTCACTCCTGCCCACGGGCGGCACGGGCCGGGCGCCGCCGCTGGGCGGGCTGGCCGTGGCCTCCGCGCTCGTCACGCTCGGCCACCACCAGGACCACAAGGCGCGCCGCTGACCGTACGTTACAACATACTACTACTTCTAACTATATCTGTCTCACTCCTGCCCACGGGCGGCACGGGCCGGGCGCCGCCGCTGGGCGGGCTGGCCGTGGCCTCCGCGCTCGTCACGCTCGGCCACCACCAGGACCACAAGGCGCGCCGCTGACCGTACGTTACAACATACTACTACTTCTAACTATATCTGTCTCACTCCTGCCCACGGGCGGCACGGGCCGGGCGCCGCCGCTGGGCGGGCTGGCCGTGGCCTCCGCGCTCGTCACGCTCGGCCACCACCAGGACCACAAGGCGCGCCGCTGACCGTACGTTACAACATACTACTACTTCTAACTATATTTGTCTCACTCCTGCCCACGGGCGGCACGGGCCGGGCGCCGCCGCTGGGCGGGCTGGCCGTGGCCTCCGCGCTCGTCACGCTCGGCCACCACCAGGACCACAAGGCGCGCCGCTGACCGTACGTTACAACATACTACTACTTCTAACTATATCTGTCTCACTCCTGCCCACGGGCGGCACGGGCCGGGCGCCGCCGCTGGGCGGACTGGCCGTGGCCTCCGCGCTCGTCACGCTCGGCCACCACCAGGACCACAAGGCGCGCCGCTGACCGTACGTTACAACATACTACTACTTCTAACTATATCTGTCTCACTCCTGCCCACGGGCGGCACGGGCCGGGCGCCGCCGCTGGGCGGGCTGGCCGTGGCCTCCGCGCTCGTCACGCTCGGCCACCACCAGGACCACAAGGCGCGCCGCTGACCGTACGTTACAACATACTACTACTTCTAACTATATCTGTCTCACTCCTGCCCACGGGCGGCACGGGCCGGGCGCCGCCGCTGGGCGGGCTGGCCGTGGCCTCCGCGCTCGTCACGCTCGGCCACCACCAGGACCACAAGGCGCGCCGCTGACCGTACGTTACAACATACTACTACTTCTAACTATATCTGTCTCACTCCTGCCCACGGGCGGCACGGGCCGGGCGCCGCCGCTGGGCGGGCTGGCCGTGGCCTCCGCGCTCGTCACGCTCGGCCACCACCAGGACCACAAGGCGCGCCGCTGACCGTACGTTACAACATACTACTACTTCTAACTATATCTGTCTCACTCCTGCCCACGGGCGGCACGGGCCGGGCGCCGCCGCTGGGCGGGCTGGCCGTGGCCTCCGCGCTCGTCACGCTCGGCCACCACCAGGACCACAAGGCGCGCCGCTGACCGTACGTTACAACCACGGAGTAGGATGGAGATGGCAAGTGGGCGTTCCCGTCTATCCGACAGTTAGTAGCGACCGACTCACTTTATGCACAGACTATGCTCAGTTGTTGTGTAAACTTCATGCTCGAATGACATTCACGTCGTACGTACGCTCGTCTAACAAAAATTGATAATTAAATTTAAAATGCCGTATTGTGCAGTATTAAGCTGCAGAAATCACAGCGGTTTAAAAAATCTTTCACGTGGAGGTATTTCCTATCACCGGTGGTTATTTATTTAAATATAATCCGATAAATACGAAAAATCTGTTTCTATTGCATTATTTACGAATGTTCGTTAAGTAAATCTATATTTTATCAGTTAGAACTTAGAGTTCACAATCCTTTGTCACTATTCTTTACGTTTATCTGGAATATTCGCTATCCTAAATGTCAAATAACTTCGCTACTCAGATGCTGCGCAATGTCGATATTTATATCGATAAAGTTAAAGTTACGATATTTCAAGTTTGATGTTTGGTAGTTCGGTAATAAATTATTATTTTAGACACGTTTCTAATTATTATTTGGGATAATCAATGTCTTAGTAAATATGGCAGCTCTGGTCATCAAGCACTAAGTTAAGTCGGGGTCATTTCATGGCAACCTTTCAAACCTTCGTATTCCTTTATATAAGTTTTTGTTTTTTACACCTATCATATTTTCATCGTTAATATAATTAGACTAGGTACTTAATGCACTTATGCGTACAATGCATGCAATGTGCCATGAATAAACGTTTTATATTTTCTATTTCTTTATTATTAATTATTGTAGGTTACCACAAGATGCCGATATTAAAAATAAATGGGTCAATGCTACTGGGCAAGAAAATTAGTTTCCGCAAAAATATAGCACCATTTGCTAGGAGCATTTCTTAGAGAAAGATTTCTGGGGATAAAATTGCCATACATCTCATCTAGCGTCCACACGCCTAAAACTTAGTTACTAATTTAGTAATTATTAGTGACATTCGGGCTCACTTAATTAATAAAAAGTGTTCCGTACCACGCAAACTAGCGTGAAATATTGGAATTTTGCCGCCCCCCTTCCTGATTTGATAGGTCACAATCTTACAATCAAATCAAGTGGGATCGATGAGCCAGTTTCATGTATGCTTTCACACCATACAATTAATTTGACAATTTAATCAGGTTGTCCCGTCTAGATTGGCCTTAAATGCTGCTACAAGTAAATATATTGTTAAAGACGAATACTTACCTATGTAAGTAATTGCAGATTTGTGATCACAAAATAACAGCAATACCGAGTTAATAGACCTTTAAAGAACTATGATTTTATCTGTTTGACTTTAAGATATATTTAATGTTCACATTAACAACCTAGTTGGTCAATTAATAAGAAACAAATTTCTAGTTAGATATTTGTTGTACTGTACTACATATTATTTTTCATACAATCACGATTATCACTACCTATATTATAATCATAAATAAAGTATCATCTAAATGTGTATATGTGTATGTGTACATACGGTAATGAAATATCAATACCTAACTGAACACACAAATATCGATAAAACACTCCGATTACACTGTCCCCTCCCTATATCGAATGGAACGATGTTCCAACGGTTAGCTACTCGCAGGCGTGTAGAGATCTCGAAAACACCAGTGTAACGTGACCGTGAGATCCGTAACAAACCATGCGTAATTAGACCTTACTTATACTGGTTTTTTAGCCCTTTTCTCGCCTGTAATAAGTAAGTGATTTTAAAACTATAAAATAACGCCATCTGGTGTTGAGTAGTTGTATTAGGTGAACGTTGAGCGAGCTTTTGTGAGATGAATGAGATAATGAAAGAGTCGTATGTCATATAGCTTTGACATTATAATTTAAACCGTCAATCATGTAGCCTACAGTTGATATTCGTTCGAGAAATGTCCACCGGTAATAACTTTTTGGTATGGAAAGTTGCTACGAATCAGAGCAATTTTGTAAGTGTGTGACGTATTTTAACGTGGCTATGAATGTGTGAGTTTAGCGACACTGGTTTTCATACTAAATAGGAGTCATTTCACATCCACTAGTTTATTAATTCGTGGTTACAACATACTACTAGCCCTCGAGCCGTGCCTAGGGTCCCGGGCGGCCGTGCTGTCGCTGTTGGTACAACATTACATTGAGTTAGGACTCGTTAAAATCGGCTTCAAACGGCCTAAAAAGTATCGTTAATGTTTAGAATTTTTACCATAAATCTATATTTAAACTACTCACTAAACTGATTTTTTAATGAATCCCTTTTGTTTCAGATCAACTGACACCAATGTATATAACAAATATGTGAATGGTGTATAAAGTGCTCAAATAATACTCAATACGTCGAATGTGTCGACTTTAAAGTGTTTAAAACTTCAACCGTGTCGACTTAAGTACATACGTCGTCCGTACCGACTCGAAAGTGTTCCATAAACTAAGTGAAATGACATTGAGAAAGTGATATGTAGACATCAGTTTTAGATTAGCGAGCTTTTGGTAAGTTTTACATCACAAACATAGATATCGTAGCATTGGCACACTATTGACGCAGCCTATGGATACTTGATAAAGTATCACAAGTGCGTTGCCGACCCCTAAAGTGCCGACAAGTTCAGGGAAAAATGAAAATTATATTCAATTCTGTGCAAATGCTCTCAATGATTCAAAGTTAGTCATGTGTATAGGTAATGTTATTATGTCATGAGTTTATTTATTCGATACCTGGTTTTTATTATCCTCTATTAAAACTTTATCATATACAAGTATTAAGACGAAACGTCCATACATTTAATATAATTGTAGGTTTGCTCAATTATGTTTGTAATATTATTTATATTTGTTTATTGAGACTTTTCGTATCAAGTTTTTATGTATGTTAACTTATACTGAGATGCATAAGTTAACATGTAAATACATACTACATATTTAAATCAGTTTAGTATGTGATTTCACTTTTGTTAAACCATCTTGCATTGTGCTCATTTTAAATAAAAATGACATTTTTACTACATATTCTTTTTGGAACAAAATAGATCATAATAATAACCAGGTATATAGAGCCATATAATGTTTACACGAGAGTATTATGGTTGCTAGATAGTACATTTGCATTGATAAACATTAAATATATTGTAAAAATCGACTATCAGCCAGATTTGCTAATATATAATTATTATATGTGACGTAACTAGCGTCACAAGATATAATTTAGTTTTGAATTATCATTTATGACTCATGTCATGTTACACATGATAATTAATATCAACGAAATACTTATGGTCGATTATTGCAATATTATATTTATTGAAAATATAGGGCTATACATTGAAATATTATTTAAAAAAATACCACCATGGGCACCTAAAACAACGTAAAAAAGAAACATTTTAACACCTAAAACTGTCCACATGGGACATAATCGGTGACAAGATATTTTTAAAGCGTTAGTGACGTTTATATTTTTATTTATTGAGCTGATTTTAGAAGAAGAACAATAGTATAGTTCATATTATTGTCACAGTCAACCATTTGGCAGCTCGTATCGTGCGCGGTGCGTGATCATGAACCTAACCTTGTCAAAATGCACGAAGGTTGATATTGGGCTGCAGCTACGCGCGTCACTTGACGTCTTTGGCGGCCAAACAGTTAACTGACTATTCGACTTCGTAAACTGCTGTTATTACAATATCTCAAAAAATAACATGCCCCAACTAATATTTTACACTTTTGTAGTTGGAATTATAAAATTTATAAGTATGGTCATCATTTTTACTTTTATACGACTTTTTTAAGATTTGGACGCTGATACTTTATGGTCCAAAATTTTATTTTTCATTTCTATTGTTGACGATGTATGCCCTATATTTAAACTACCTATCTATTTATATTAAGTTATCCCGTATGTTGAGTCAAAATATTTCAATAATATATGAAATACACACATATATAATACACGTCTACTTCCTTTAAAGAAGTTGCCAAATTAATTAAATATTGCAATCTTTAAATACATTGATCATTTTGAAATAAGCTAAGCATTTTAAAATAGGTGAAGCACATGGGCCATGAAAAACGCTTTACGGTGACGCTTGTGGCGTCGAGCGTCAAATGGCGGCTGACGCTTCAAGCGTCAGCGTTAAGCGAATTTGCTTCGAACATTCGTTTTCATGGCCGGCCGAAAAATAATGCATGCATAAATAGTGCACGCATACGGTGTGCACAGGCCTCAAGTCTTTGAGTCTTCTGAGGTTTATATACCAGATTTAAAATGTTAATTGTCTTTTTTAACTTATGACAGGCAATTTCCAGTTTCTCATCCTACGAACTTTTAAACTTTCGAATACACTGAAAAGCAATAATAACAGGTCATTTAGTATATAAAGTACCCCCTTTTACTTTACTCTAGAGTTATGTTATAGGTACCTACATATACAGATCACTTGTATTAAAATTTTCCCCTTTTATAAGTATAGTTATTTATTTTAAAGTTTGTAGTGAATGCAACGGTGCTTGTTCTTTTAAAGTTAAAAGGAACCGATACGATTTTCGTAAATTGTAAAAGTAATTTCATGATTACATTACTAAAAATAGTAACATCAGAAAAAAAAATGCTTACTTGTGTAGTGTTATTTCTATCTGTTAAAAAAGTAAAATGTTGGTTAAAAAATACCACGAAAATTATTATAGACTTACAATTCCAATATAATATTTGAACTAAACCTTAACTTAGCTAGAGCAAAAATCACATTCTGACTTGTGATCTTATATTTGCTAAATATTACGTTGGGCCTTATTTTTTATTTTAACACTAAGGGCCACCCCACACTGGCGTCTTTTGAGCGTCGGTGTATAGTCAGCGCTATGGAAAATGGCGACGCTGCGCAGTTGCGCCTACGTTGCGTCGAGCAGCAGCCATAGAGTTGACTAGACGCTGACGCTCGGGAGATTCTAGTGTGGGGTGGCCTTAACAATCGATCGTTTTAATGGATTTGACATCCGAAAGTTGAAATTTCGAAAAAATAAGGTCCACCTTAATAAATAAATTTAAGGAAACAACTATACATATTTAAGTGGTTAATCAGTAAGTTAATGTAAATAGTGCAGCTTTGACAAGACTACGGTATTTTTCTTACGACTGAAATTAATGTAAATGTTGTAAAAAAGTTCTTTTTTTATAAATGAAAAGGCATTTAGTTTGTGTTGGTACCATTTAATGAAATGATACATTTATGGTACGCGCAGCATCGTTTTAGAGTTAGTATATTATATTGTGTGTTAGTATATGTAATTCGTTTATTGGTATATGTAAATCAAATAAGAAATCTCATGTAGGGGTGTGCATATTATCTGATTATTCTCCAAAATTCATGCAAATGATTAAGCGCACATAAGTGTTTTGATTTTTACAAAGAAACAAAATACAAAGCAAAAGTATAGTAATAAATACTTACCTATTAAACATGGATTTTAAATATAATTAAAAAAAAACCAATCATATTAAATGTCAAAACTAACAGCAAAAATGTTTAATAAATAGTTCAATAATATTGATTTAAATATTCGCTTTTATTTACACGATCTTATGTAAAAATATTATTGCGTCATATGCAATAATGAGTTTGCGTCACAAATAATATTGCTGCGTCATTTGTAATAATAATTACAAATAACAACAACAAGTAATGTAACAAGTTAACACCCTGAACTGATTTTACTTATTTGATCTATTTTATATGTATAAATAGATTTACTATTTATTTATATATTTGAATAGATAACTGCCAACATTATGCTTCGTTTAATCTTTAGCTTAAGCAAATCCTGCATTGTATGTATAAAATAAAGTAGGATCAAGTCTGCCAGATGTAGGTTCCATACGGATTTTGATTCAGATTTTTATTTTATGTTTTACTCTAATATTTAGAGTTGTTCACACCTTTTTTCGATTTTTTTTATGATTAATTTTTTTATTAGGATTGAAGAAAGTTCTCTACTCAGAATCGCGAGCGCTTTCCATCCTAATACGAGAAAAAAGCAAAAATTTTATTTCCATTCCGTTGCCATTTTTCCTAGACTTTGTATGACGGTAACGGAGTGGAAAGAACGAAAAATTTATGGAAAATTTTGAACACTTTAGGATCGAAAAAGCTGAGTGATTCTGAGTAGAAATTACATAAAAAATCCGAAATCTGACAAAAGTGTAGTGTAACAACTTGAAATAAAAAGGCCCACCTAATGATTTATATTTGTATACAAAAGCGTCGAACAAAAAAAGGAATTTTATTTTTGTTTTATCCATTGTTTTATTATTTTAAATTTTTAAATAAATGAAAATCTAAATTAAAATTCGTAAAATTTAGTTATTTCGAATATAAATGCAAATTTAAAACATTTGCTTGTTTGATACCACATATAATATGAAGTAGCATTTTATATTAAATGCAAATAAAATACACATTTTTTTTCTCAAATGTGTCAAAATCACAAGTTGCGTCGATTTATCGTATCAACACATCATCGTTTCATAATATTGTTGATATTTTAAAATACTCTTATTCATGCATGTATAGATGATCTCATTTAATTGGCTTTTTTAATGTAGAGAATAACATAAATGCTGAATTTTTAATTCCACAATCAATTTGAAAATTGCTGCCTAAGTTACTACATTTTTTTTTTTATACCACGACGGTGGCAAACAAGCATACGGCCCGCCTGATGGTAAGCAGTCACCGTAGCCTATGGACGCCTGCAACACCAGAGATATTACATGCGCGTTGCCGACCCCTTAAAAACCTGTACACTCCTTTTTTGAAGAACCCCATACTGTAGCCCCTCGGGAAAACCTCGGCAGGGAGCTCATTCCATAGCCGAAGCGTACGCGGGACCATTTAGGTGCTAGGGTGTGAGGATGAACGCCCTGCTGATGGCGAGCGGTGCGGTGATAGAAAGCGGCCGTTGGCATCATGTCAAACAATTCTTCAGAGCACAGCCCATTGTACAGGCGGTAGAACACACACACAAAAAAAAAGTACCCTTTTCAAGTCTACATGTATCAAACCATTTTTTTAATTGTTCGGACGTCTTCAATTTTCATATTATAACATTCTTTTTACCTATTCTATTCTTTAGATTTCTTATTAAAGCTCTATCTACTGTCCGCGCGCCAATTCCGTGCATTCGGACTATTCGGAGGTCGAGGTAGTGGGGTGTGCGCCGCGCCCGTACGTACAAAATGACACCACTCTGTCATGACACCCAACATTCCTAACATTCCTCAGCCGTGCACGGAATTCGCGCGCGGACAGTATATCTTATTTAAAAAAGATATTTTTTTCTTCTTCTTAGTGTGTTTTTGTTAAACCTTCACTACCTCACTTCCTGCTCACATTTAAGCAATATTTTACGTAATCCAATGTATGTCAGTGTATGTCAATACCTAGATATTTACGCAAAACTTCCATAAAATACAATAAATTGGGGTTGATCCCAGCCTCACAATTTACTTGCTAATTTTAGGATGGCATTTCCTATTTAAAACCATTTATTTACGTAATTAAATATACAGAGGTACAACAATACAAATACTAAACTAAATTAATAACTAGCTTAAATCTAAAATAGGCCCTTGAGGCATTGTACCAAGGATGCTGGCGGCATTTCCTCGCTGTATCGCAATGCTGATACGTTGTGCGAGGAAGCCGCCAGCTCTTCGGTCACCAGTTACGTCAACCAAACGCTTCACGATTTCTGCAAAAAACTTGTGCGCGCTGGGACCCCATGGACCTAGAGTTTCGTATTTGTCTAAAAAATATAATAAAAAAATGCAATATTTTATTTTTCAGCAGTTCTATGATTAATTATTTAAAAAAAACCGATAGATTTGTATTGAAATACCCAAGGTATTCTATATTTTAAATCACATTTATAATCGGGACCACCACGACCAGTGAAACCTGTCGAAACGTCGGTAAATAAAGGTAACAAAATAAATTCGCGAAAAATACCCGTTTATAAACGTGATTTAATATGTTCAAAGCGCGAAGGTTTTAAATGTTATATTCTGTATTTTTTTTAGACAAAAGCTTTATTTGAGATATGTTGTTTTAATAAAATCTGCTCATTACTATGTATAGTTATGATAATATATTTTTCTTCATTTTTATTTTATGAACAACGTTTTTGATGTTCAAGTTTTATGCAAATTTCATATTAATGTTTCATTTCTGAATGTGTTGAGTCTCTGGCAGCTTTTAATATATCCATCATTCATAAAATCAGCCTTAAATATTATATGGTAAAGTCCATCTAAGCTAATTTTGCCCCGACTTTAACAGAACAAAGTGGAAGAGTATCATTATTATTAACATCACATTTTCATAGAACTTTTACATTAATAATGACATCGCCACACTTTGTTATTGCAAAAGCCATGCAGAGTTAGCTTGGTCCGACTATAAGCAGAACTCGGTTAAAAGTATTCAGTTGCGCAAAAGGGCATAAAACTCTTACTTAAAAAATGTTTGCAATTTCATTATTAAAAATGCAAAGTTTAAAATGGTAATACAAAATTTACAATCATTTTGTAGTAAGCCTGTATTTTTAAGTAACTCCAGTAGAATCCGCATATAATGAATGCCATCGAATGGTAGTGACAAATACGTCATTATAAGCGGATGTTATATAAAACATAGTTCATCAAATTCTTATTTACTTGTGTTAAGAGGAAAGGGGGCGACCGCCTCGAAACCGGTTTTCCATACAAACGTACATACACAATTTGATGTGTTTTAATCATAGATATGCCCGACCGTTGAATTTTTTTAGGGTTTTTAATTATTTTAAAAGTTAGGAGCGAAAAAACACAATTTGATGTATTTATATCATAGATATGCCCGACCAAACTGTTAAAAAAATTAAACATTTTTTTTAGGGTTTTTAATTATTATAAGTTAGGAGCGAAAAACAGGTTTCATACAAATTTTTAAAAGATCCTAACTCTTATAATAAAGTAAAAATCGAAAAAAAAAAACGGTCGGGCATAGCTGTGATTAAAATACATAACTTTGTGTAATAATATTTTCCACAATGTCAATATCCAGGGAGGAAATTGAGGACTACATTTGTATGGAGAATCGATCGTCCCCTATCCTCTTAAGAGATCGCTTTCTAGCGATAAGACCGCCTGTTGTTTACCTCTACTTCTGTTGCTGTTTTTTTTTTGTTTTTTTATTGAGGTGTGCACACAGAGTATTGTATTATCTTAGGCTTTTATCCCTTTTCCAAGTTTTGTCTGCCAATAACAAATGAAGGGTACATGAAAAGAACATGTCTAGTCACTTTAGTAACATTTTGAGTAATCGAGGTTTTAAAATTTGGAACTGAAAATTTATGGTAAATCCGTGACCAGGTCTTTTTTAACAAAAAAAAGTTGTGTTACATATATATATATATATATATATATATATATTTTTTTATTTTTTTTATTGCAAAGGGAAACAAACAGCATATAATCACACATATAATTTAACAAATTGAGTTGACACAACAGCCAGAACAGTTTCCACTTATAGTTAACACAATTATACAGTGGTAGCAAAAGACACGAAGAGAGTGGTAGAGATATAACTAATAGTTTATTAGCTCTACATTTTGAGATGAAAATCTCATTTTCCGAAAAAAGTGACTAGACATGTTCTTTCCGTGTACCCTTGAATGATTTTCAAAATACAGACTTTGTAATACTTGTGTTGTATAGCGGTAGCAGCATAGCAGAATTTGTGTAAGCATATGACATTAATATATAGTCGATACTGTAGTTTAAGATTAACGTCTTAAGAGCGTTGTAAATATCCTGACACATAAATTATTGTATTTCATAATAAAATATTGATCGGTCACTGTGGTTTTATTTTAAAGCAAACTTTATAAAAAAAAATACAAGTTATTTTTATGTGCATTGGACTATACATTATGTAGGTTGTGAAAAATATTTTGCCGTCGTATTTTCTCGGAAACGTTCGCATTTGTCATGCTACTTCAGTCAACCTCAGTAGGTACTTTTTGTACTGAGACTGACTGAAGTAGCATTTTAACAGTCATAACACGTTCGTGCATTTCCGTGAAAATACGATGGCAAAGGATTATTCACTACATCTGTACTGTACCGTAAAACGGGGTGGCTTTCAAATGCAGGGGCGTGTTTGAAATTTTAGTTTTTAAGCCATGAATACATTTTTATGCGATATTTTTTACAGTAATCTAACAGTTACATGAACATTTTCAGTAAATAATGAATGCTGGTAATTTTATGGCCGTTTTAAAACTCCAAGTAACCCCCTAATTTCCTAAAGCCCCCGTTTCACGGTCCCTATAGTTCCTGCCGCTAAAAAAATTAGGAAACTTCTTGCTAAGGGAAAACGGAAATATTTACAGTTTCGCTCAAACTTGCGACCTTTTGGAACACCGGCGAAGCTTACCCGAAGTGTGCGAACTTTTCCATTCTCCTTTTGTTGACAAGCCTTAGGTCATTTTTTAAATGCAAAAGGTCAAATTCGAGTCCTGCAGCGCTGAATTTTTCCGATTAAAAAATATGTAATATTACTTGCAGACTGCAGACGTATCTGGTTGATAAAATAAAACAATACCTAGTAACCATTGAGTTATTATTAGGCACTTAATGTACTTTATAGAAGCCATAACAATGAAATTGTTGCTATCGCAACCTGTACCACGCAACCTGAACGTCGTAAGCGCCATAAAATTCATGGCGCTTACGCGTTTAGGCCGCGAGATTAACGCTCGGCTTCTATCATCATCATCTCCTAACCGATTTCGGCCACTGCGACTGCGTTCTACCGCTGAGGGCATCGCTGGTGCGCTCTTAGGTGACTGACATAGCCAATTTTTGCAGCAAATGTGCGACAATACTCGCTGCAGGTCAGCATCCCTCCGACATAATTGTAAAGTATGGCCACAGGCGGTCTGGCCTGTAACTTAGCGTCGAGTTCTGTGCGCCGCCTAGCTTCAAACTGACGCACATGCGTCTGCACAATATGCCTCCAACGTGGACGGTCACTGGCTAGACTCCCATGTCGTTGGCTCTATATGAGCTCTCTTCATATGCCGCTTCAACACAGTTTTGAACCGCAAGAACTGGTCGCCTTGCTTGCGCTTTCCATCTTGCAGTTCGCAGTTGAAGATGCGTTTCGCGACTCGGTTCTGGGACATTCGGGAGACGTAACCGCACCATCTCGTAGCTGTCGTCTCATTAGGTAGGCCGTAGGCCTCCATTCTAGCGCTGATGCACGCTGCGTCAGACAAATGTGCACGCAATCATATTAAATGTATGAAACCGATATGCGTATACCGGGCTTAAGGATCTCCGTGTTCCTAACACGGTCGGACCAATGGACGCCCATAATTCCGCGGAGGCATCTTAGATGGAAGCTGTCTATATAATGAGCGAATATGCTTACGATACAGGCACCACGTTTCTGAGGTATACAAGAGATTCGGCAAGACGTCTTCTATTCTATGGTGTGTCGTCAAAACAACAACGAATAGCGCAGAATACTGGTTCTCTGTGCCAGTTCTATACGTAGGTAGTATTTCATTGGTTTAAACTTCTCGCATCTATATATATTCATCTATAACATATAATTTACACTATTTATTCATGTAATAACAATTAAAAATACATATAAAACTTAAAAAACTAAAACTAAAAATAAATAAAACTAATCTTAAAATAAATACCTAAAGACTAATCCCCTGCGGCACGCGGCATGGTGCCGTAGATGCTGGCAGCATTTCCTCGCTGTATTGCAATGCTTACTCTTTGTGCGAGGAAGCTGCCAGCTCTACGATCACGTCTATAATTTTTTTAGCCAATTGTTTAAATAATGAAGACGCATTCGGACCCCACGGGCCAAGGGTCTCGACCCCAAAAGGTACGAAATCGTATTCGGGGCCGAGACCCCTATATTTTGTATTTTTTAATTTCTCAGCCGCCTCTGCCGCCGCGCCAACTTTTGCAGTAGTGCCGTGGAGATGAGACGGGGCTAGGGTGTCTACACATGTGACGTCCCACACCAGCACCCGTCCCATCTTCCACGGAACCAGTGACATTCCGTCCGGTCTCTTACCATCGTCTCTTACAATACCAGCAGGCTCGAGAAGAGCTGGCACGTTGACGCTGGCAAGAGACCGGCGGTGAATATCGTTAAGCGCGGCGTGCGTGGAACAAATAACATTGAATTCTTTGCTCTACAGTGACATATACGTGAGATCTGACACATTGCGCTATTGTAATAATTGAGGAATGAAGATCTTGACGATATGCCTAGTTATGTTTATGTCAGATGTTTATAAACAACAATTATTGTTTGAGGATACGAACACTATTATCATCGATACAACGTCTACGAGATTTTAGTTTGGCTTATGAAGTGTAGCCGGAAAGGTTAAGGTGGTAAAAAAAAACAAGGAACTCATATTCCTCTTTTAGTGTTAGAATTTCTAGTTTTTGTGAGCCATGAAGATTTATATTACTATAAAAGTTATGGCTAAAGTTTTTTAACCAGGTTTAGCTTAGATATTCTACTGTGTAAGTCGACTCGAGAGACCTAAACTCGTCTTGGATCCTGATATGAGAACACAGGTATTACCTAGCATCTTAAGCAAATCATTCTAATACTACGTATTCATAGGACTACCTTCTTCATTCCTTTTCGACTTCTTCATTCACTTTTCCAATCGCTTGAACACAACTTGTATTTTACTTCTCGTGTGTTGAAAGACGAGCAAGCGAAAGGATTCTATAGTTCTAAAATAGAATCCTGAGCGTAGCGAGCGTAGAATATTCCACACTCGCGGGTAAAATACAACTTTGCATCCTTGTATAACAAATAACTATGTTTTGTCGAATCCGAAGATCGCAATGAACACGCGCAAAATATCATATCAAAGGAGCCTTATACATATTTCCACTTCTGTACTTTTTCTAATTATTCTGTGTATTCTGTTTTTTTATTCCGTAGACTAAAATGACATTTCATGTGGTACTAAGAAATGTCATCTCATACAAATGAAACGTCATTTTAGTCTACGGAATAAAAAAACAGACTTTAGTAATTTATGCTAAACCTCTACATTATGGAGGGTAGAGGTCCTTCTGGTCCTTACACTTGACATATTGCGTCACCAAATGTCTAGAAGACATGTAATTCATGTAAACAAACCCACACCTACCGTTATATTTGTATTATTCTACATTTTTACCCAATGTTACCTTTATTTTATAATTTTCTGTTTAGACTTAGACTTTATTTTCATAGCAATGTATTTTAGTATTCTGATTTTGATAATAAATTCGTGTGATAGCAGTGACTACATTTGTGCCGAAATTATGGATAAATCCTTCAGAACCCGTGATATTTTGGGTAAGCACTACATAAATTACTAATGCAAATGCATATTTGGGTCCTATATATTGTTAAGAGATGGTTGACCTAAAGCAAAAATATCAGTATCAACTGATAAATAGAGAAATAAGTAAGCTTAGGGTGCTCACTCCATACAACTGGTTATTAGCCCGAAAGCTTGACATAATGAAGGCAGGGCGACTAAGGGGGTTAAGGGAGGAGCGGAGAGCGGACGGGGGCTTGAATACCAAGTTTTACAACGGGCGCCCTAATCAGTCCCCCTAGTCGGCATTTCTTCATTAAGCCAGGCTTCCGGGCTAATAACTAGTGTACGGAGTGAGCACTCTAAGCTTAGGTACCTTCTGATTTTTCTCTATGGTTTATGCAAACCAATGGAGGGAGAGTGAAGAATCCAGCAACCAGTCCAGGGATGTTGCGAATATTCGCATCTGCATCCGCAACCGCGGAACTTCCGCATTTTTTTCAACATCCGCATCCGCATAAAATCGATGCGGAGCTTAATGCGGATGTGGAACAGTTAGGTACAGGAACGTCTTAGCGGCGGCGTAAGTGCTAGGTAATGTCGTCATTAGCCAATAGGAATCTCGTTACGTTTTTGTGATCGTCGATCGAGTACTTTAGCCTATGAGGGACAGCGACAAGAAGTGAAAAGTTTGTTTTATTTGGACTTTAGTATAGTAATGCGATTGTGGGGCACCTATATTGTTGTTCAAATACTAAAAGTTTCGTTTTTTTAAATAAAAATTACTAAAGTGTAATATTTGAAGTTTTTTATGCGTAGGTATATCTCGACACCCGCTTCCGCGGAAGTGAGCCTTTAAAAATCAGCATCCGCAACATCCCTGAACCTGTCTATGAAGCACGGTACATACATTCATGGGGTTTCTATTATATATGCACAAAGTACCGACACTACACATTGATTAATGATCAGTGTTTATTGCGAAGTTCGTACATTTCCCATTGAAATGATTAAAGGCAAGTAGCTAATGTGAAGTCCAGCCACACTTATTGTATTATATTCCAGAAATGTATCTACTGATATTGTTGGTTGGCCTGACTCTGGCTTCTGAGGACGAGCAGCAATACTGCGGGGGGCGCTACACACACCTCTGTCTAGGGAAAGGCCAGCATGTGGCCTGCCAGTTTCCAGTGGTAAGATAACATCAGATATTAGGTATACCTACAGAAATGGATCTACTAATATTAATGACCAACCACCACCAAGTTTACCAAGTAACCAAACTATTACCAAGCAAGTTTATTACCAAGTTTTCTCAATAAACTACAATTCTTGAGAAAATTGCAGACAGAGCAGCGTCACAGTTTTGAAGCAGCGTGGCTGGAGATTGTAGGTAGTCGTAAAGTGCGTATAGGTACTACACTACGTTTGTCGCTGTCACTGTCACATTTCGCAAGAAAGAGCGGGAAAGATCATGCGCGCCAAGTGTCAATTTTGGTCGAATTTTGTCGATTTTTATTTAGTTTAACCCTTAAATGCATGATTTTTTGTATAACTTTTTAATACATTGAAATAGATGTGTCATGCTGTATAAAAGTAATAAATGTGATTTTGGATAGCTGCATATTGAGCCACGGACCATCAAATATACGATGCATATATACATCATTATGCATTTAAGGGTTAAAAACGTTACCATAGAATATCGAAATTCGAAAGCTATGAAATTACTATTTAAGTTAAGATTGTTTTTTCTTTTTTTTTGTTTTTTCACATAATAAATAATCGAGTAAAGTTAGACTAAAAGTCCGAGTAAGAGGTTACTTTGGGAATTATTTGTATCGAGCGAAGTGTCATAATTCGTGTATCGGAAGCTATGTAATTAAAGATAATATAGTAAAAAACTACATATATTTTTTCCACGTCTACGAATATCAACGCCTCTTAGAAAAACATGATCATATAAGATTTTTCGCATTCTGGCTCAGGGAACCGCCTTAACTACGCTAATTTGTTACAGGCAGGTTCGGGGCCTAACTGTCAAAACTACTCGAGGATTCGTTTCACCGCTGAACTTCGAAATGTTATCACTAATTTCATAAACAAGTCAGTTAAGTTATATTCGTTTGCCATTAATACAGTAGATCTGTAGTTGCGGAAAGTTTTCGAAAAATTTAGAAAAAATCACCGGAGACAGCTTTCATTTTAGAAACGAAAAAAATCGATTGATATACAAATATATGACAATCAATGAGAATGTTTCCAAGTGGAAATTTCGGAATTTTAGAAACTTTTCGACGGTACATCAGTAGCCATTAATCACATATCGATAACAATAATAATACATGAACTATTGAGACTAACCCACACGATCACTTTACCACAAGTTATCATAGGATGTCATAGGTCATAGACCTACATATTTTTTTATATATATTATTTTATTTTATATATTTTTATTAGCCACATATTTTGAATAAGGTGTAGAGTTTGTGAAGTTAGGGCTTGTAGAGCTAGAAGCTTGGCTCTATGGTTATGGTTTCGTCTTGGCAACATTTTACATGAAAATGTTTTTGATGGGATTTTTTACTTTTCCTTGACAAGAGGTGTGTTTGGATGCGTGGCGATTAGCCACAAAGTGTTACTCCAAATAGGTGAATAATTATTTCAGACGGAGGCAGAGGATCGCTGCAGGCCATGAGAGAGTTAGAGGAGGCAAACACATACCGACTCCGCAGGTCATGATGTTTGTTGTGAGTATCTGCCCACTTACAGCCATTACGCTTTCGGTATACTTCGGCCTTTAATGATCGTGGGCCGTATACCTACCTATTTAACTAACTATTTTATGTATATAGTATTCGGTTTTCAGTACTTCAAAATAATTAATATTTAATACCTTGAGCATCGTGAAAATAAGTGATTCCACAATTTAGTTTAGTCACAGATTACCTAGATAATAGGTTTAGTTACCTAATGACATAGGGACAGTAGGTACCAAGATACCGGTTATTGGTCTGACCATTTTTAGGATGCTGTTCAAATTGTGAAAATGTAACATTCGAAGCTCAATATAAAGATGACTTTAGCAGTTTATATTTTTTTTAATAGCCTGTAGTGTCTCCCCTCGTTTTGTTTTCCATGCCTCCCGTTGTTGAGCTGTTTCTGGCCAGTTATTAGTGAAGGTGTCTAAGTCGTCCCGCCATCTCCGCCTGGGCCTGCCACGTCCGCGCTTATTTTGCGGCGTCCACTTGGTGACTAAATTATAAATTTATTACCTATAATTTTATAAGTAAAGGTATTACCTAATAAAACAAATTCATTATAGGAATGGGACGTCGAGTTGGCGAGACTTGCTCAGAGATTGGCTGACCAATGCTACTTTGTCCATGACGAATGCAGAGCGACAGGTAACTATTTAAGCATGCATCTCATACAGTGTGTTAGCGGTTCGTGTGACTCTTAGGTAATACTTTAATTGACCGTTTTTCCTGTTTCTAGTTCGGTACCCCTACGCCGGTCAATCCGTAGGCGAAGTGCGATGGCGACATCTCAGCGACAACTACGAACTGAGCGCTCAGCGCGCTATTCGACGCGTGTTCGACGCCTGGTGGGGCGAGCGGCGGCGGGTAGAACCGCATCAACTCGTCAAGCCTTTCAAAATTAGCAATAAGTAAGTGGCAGCACCTTCTGATAGTTCGGTGGCGACATCTCAGCGAATACTATACTACGAACTGAGCGCTCAGCGCGCTATTCGACGCGTGTTAGACGCCTGGTGGGGCGAACGGCGGGGGGAAAACCGCATCAACTAGTGAAGCCTTTCAGAATTAGCGACAAGTAAGTGACATCATCTTCAGATAGTTACTTGTACCTACGAGCTAGAAGTGCGATGGCGACATCTCAGCGACAACTACGAACTGATCAGCGCGGCATTCGACGCGTGTTCGACGCCTGGTGGGGCGAGCGGCGGCGGGTAGAACCGCATCAACTCGTGAAACCTTTCAGAATTACCGAAAAGTCAGTAATAACTAAGTTAACTAGGGAAATTGTGGTTATATCTGACATTTTTGAAGGCAGACGGAATACTCTAGCTCAGTTATTGATACTAATGGTTCACAATGCTCGACAGAACTACCTAAGATGCTCGTATCTACCTAGTAGGGGAGATCATTTACTTTTATCAATATAAGACGTAACTTACTATAAGATGATTTGTGGTCAAGATAGATTTTAATTCATAAAAAAAAGAAAAAAACCCTATTTTCTTGTATAAACTCCCCCTTTTTTCTCCAGAGGCCTAGTCTGGGGCCACTTCAGCCAACTCGCAGTATGGTCGCTCCGTGCGGTCGGCTGCGGCGCCGTCCGCCACGGCGAAGACTACCCTCGTCTGCTGCTCGTCTGTAACTTCTCTCATACGAACATGCTTGGAGAGAAGACGATTGTCCCGGGGGAAGTGGGGCCGTGCCCGGAGCATACGAGGAGGAAAGCGAGGTCTAACTTCCCGCTGTTGTGTGCCTCGGTTAGTACCATTGTGTATTTACTTACCTTAGGTAATCATTAGACTCTGGCACAGCGAACTTGTCAGTAGAAAAAGGCGTAATGTGTCAGTAAAAAAAAATTAAAAATGGAGAGGCCACGACGTTTATCTCCTGACAAGTCGGGACAACTACCCGTTTTTGTTCAATGTTTATTATTATTACACAACAGTAAAAACATCCGCGGACTGGTCCGAAGATAGATCCCCCGGTTTCAACAATAAAGTGACGCTCGGTGGAGAGGACTGGGTTTATATAAAACTATTGTAGCTCAATCCAGTGATTCGTTCCAGTTGTCAGCAAGTGCTCAGCCATTGCGGATTTGTGTACTTGGCGATTTTTAACAGCCGCTATGTGTTCTTTACCCTCTGGTGAACGCTATGCTTCTTAGTCTGGCCAATATACCTAGGTACCATATTGTTATATTTTACTATATTGTTACTATAATTTATACCTACGTTTTAATTTTGACACGAGATTTGTTCTCAAGTATCTATGTGTCATACAAATCAATTACCTATTGTTTCATTTACTGTGGCAAAACGTTAACTTGCAGTGCAGGACGCGCTTAAAGCGTCTGCTAGACGGTTGCCGACAAGCCTCAGACGGCGCGACCTTGGTCTGTGGGTCGTCGTGATGGCCGTCTGAGTGTTTTGAGGGCCCACGGCGAATACCGAATTTCGCAAATTGCGGGCATCTTTCTCTGTCACTTTAATTACGCCTGAATTCGAGTAAAAGAGAAAGTTGCCCGCAATTTGCGAACTTCGGTGTACGCGGTGTGCCCTCTGGCTAGACGGTTGGCCGACCACAGTGTGTTCAGAACTCGCAGACGGACAACACGGATTGCAAAATGGCCCGTAGCAATTGCAATTGACATAAGAATGGAAAAAAATGAAAAAGGGTATCGATGAAACGCTGGCTTATAAAACGGTATTAGTTATTTAAACTTAATGAATTTGCTGAACTACGATTACATTCATAACTTTCTCAGAATAGAGAGCAAAGTCTTTGATGAATTATTAGAAATGGTGCGACCTCGGATCACTAAAAGATACAAATATGAAACCTGCTGTCTGCTGAAGAACGGCTTATCGCTACACTTCGATATTTAAATACAAATACAAATACAGATACAAATACACAGCCGCAGGAAGGGGTACAGAGATCTTAGATATAGTGCAATAGTTCCACATCAACTGCTCTCGGAAATTCTAGAAACTTGTCGGTCAACCTACAGGGTAAGTTACAAATTATTTATTATTGTAAATATATTTATAACATGATCATGCGAATAAATACCTAATAATTTAATTTTTAAACACCGATAATCTGTATCGTCGAAGATATTTACACTATCGTCAGAAGGCTCGCATGTTGATGAGTGATCTTGGGGTTCAGGCACATGTATGGTAGGTGGTTGTGTGTAAGGATGTGAAACTTGGCTATGAATGGGAGAATATGTGACAGGTGAAAGTGATGCGGAATTATGGTTTTGCATTTGGGTTGGGGTTGCGACTGGACGCGAAGATGTGTAGCTGATACGCGACGTAGCTGTTACTGTGTTTTGTGAGGGATGAAAGGATGGTGTGAGATTAGGAATAAGGATCGAAAGAGCTCGTGATTCTGAGAACATAAAATTCTTCCAAAAAAGTGGAGTGCACAACTTAGCCCTTAGCCATTCAGATAAGCTCTCGAATGGATTCTGACATTATAAAAACCTTTTTAAGACCGCGAGATTAAAAAAGATACCTATCACGTATACAAGAACGACCATCATATCCGAACAGGTGGGTTTAAGTAGTATCAAAATATGTTTCCCGCCAACACAATTATGGAATTGCCACTGATTTTCAAATTAATGTGCAGTCGCTTCCCATTCGTCTTGCGTAGAAAGCAGTTATAAAATAAAATTTAAGATGTATGACTACAGTGGAAGGTAGAGAACAGTGGGTCAGTCGGAAGGAATTTATTAATCTTGGTTGGCGGTTTGTTAATTCTACTTTTTTTTTATTGTTACAGGAAGGACGCCGAACCGAAACTAGTGTAAAAAGCATAAAACAGATAAATCGTTATGTAAAATCGACACAACAACAGAAATTGCTAACTACATCGGTGACCTTATTAATAGAAAATAAAAAGGAAACGAACGCATTTCGAATGTACGTAGGCGAAACAATAAAACGAATCTCATCTGATCAGCGAGAAGTAGCCGAAAAGTTTATTTCTGATGTGCTTTTTCTCGCCAGAAGAAATAAATTAACCTCTGATTCAAAAATAGAAGCTAATAATCCTCGTCATGCTGACAGCCATGTCCCTCAATATCATTCCTCGCCCTATGTCATACAATCTCCTTTCTCGGCCAAAGTTACCCAGTCACCTCACACGAACGCATTTCAAATGTACGTAGGCGAAACATTAGAATTAATCTCATCTGATCAGCGAGAAGTAGCCGAAAAGCTTATTTCTGATGTTCTTTTTCTCGCCAGAAGAAATAAATTAACCCCTGATTCAAAAATAGAAGCTAATCCTCGTCATGCTCACAGCCATGTTCCTCAATATCATTCCTCGCCCTATGCCATACAATCTCCTTCCTCGGCCAAAGTTACCCAGTCACCTCACTCGTCATTCAATGTTTCCTTCCATCAATTACCTCAGCCCCAGAAGCACTATCGTATATTGGTGTATGCTCCACAAACTACTCAACGAGCGTCTTTACCTATAGTATATTCACGTACTCACATCTACACTCAACCTCCGCCTCCCTCGCGATCCATTCATCCCACGCCTATCACCAATTCATCTCATCCCATCGAGTCACCTCCGACTCCGACTCAAAAGCCCCCTCCATCCTTTGATCCCTCCCAAAACACAGTAATAAATACGTCACCTAATATCAGCTATACACTTCGCGTCCAGCCGCCGCCGACAACTGAAATGGAAAACCCTATTTCCGCATCACTTTTACCTGTCACATATTCTCCCATTCATAGCCAAGTGTCACATCCTTACACACAACTTCTTAACCTACATGTGCCTGAACCCCACTCATCAACTTCCGCCTCTTTTGACATGGATGATTATGATGTAATTGTCCACGACGATATGGTCGGATCCGGCAAATGAAGTATCGAAGTATTAAGAATGCGTAGAGCAAAATCAGCGAAAAATGTTTATAAAAAAAAACGATGCTTAAGTTGTAAAATCGTGAGATTTTGAAAGCCAGATAACTGGACTACAACATTACAGCCTTTTCCTGTTTTGCCTCTTAATAATAATAATAAGACAAAAAATAAGTAAAGGAAATTAAAGCGTTCAATTTTACGAGGCCGTGCCGTTACGTACAGCTGCGATCGTGGCCCACAAATGGACTCGCCGGAAGATCAGCGCTGACACTTGGGTCGGCATTATGCTGAGGCGAGCCCGTTTCGTGGTAAACACTGCAAGTATGTTTTTTTTTAATTTTCTTTGTAATGTTATTATGTATCACGAAATAAATGATTTATGATTTATGAAATAATAATAAATATTATAGGCCATACATTCGCCATATCTGTCAAAATACTCCATTGATTTAGATGCCCGCCGGGGTTCGTCAGAGCCGGTCGTGTTGCTCAACGTGACAATTTGACATTTAATTTTGACAAATATATTGACAGAAAATCATGTGCGTATACAAATGTTGATACCAGTGTAAAACTGTCTTCAAAATAAATAGGGTAAATAAATCATTCAAATTAAAATATAACAAATTATTTAAAAATACGAACATAACCGAATCAGTGCAATTGGTTTCTTCATAAGTATAAATGTTCCTAATGCTATACTTAACTGGTTACTTAATTTTTAATGTACCTATTTAGTTTAAGATTATTTTAGAGCGCACCGCCAACAAACTGTTTTACAGTTTGGCGAAACATTAGATTAAGGTACTTATAATGTTGTAATTCTTGTTAAATTTTCAATAAAAAATAATAGCAAAATAATTTCAAAAAAATAAAAAATTAATCACTTAAAATTAAAAAAAGTCTGAAGGTTTGTTTTTCTTATTGGAATCAATTTTCGTTGTGCTGGTATTAATATAACGTCATTTTAAAAATATATATGACTTAATTTCAATATACTAGACACACAGTTTATCAACAAAATTCTTCACATTTTAACGTAAACAATTTTAATTTTTAAAATTTTATTTATGAATACGAAGCAATATCCTTCACATAATTTCTGCAATAAAATTCTTAGCGCCATGCACTATCTCACTAACAAAGGGTTAAGCGGTTAAACCGGTAACCATGGTAACTCCAGGTTTAACCGCGGTTAACCCCGGGTTAGAGGGTTAGTGCAAGTGGCGATTAGTGTCTACCAGTTTTGTTACTATACTAAGAGCTATCACATGCTGTGAAATGCAGTGATATAGTTAATTCAATTATATATTATCAAGAAATTGAAATTAAAGGGGCCGACTGACTATCCGTCCGCCGGCTAAGACTCGACCTGCAGTCTCAGCGAGTTTTAGTGGCTATATTATCAGTTGAAACGTTGTTGAAAGAATGAAACATTTAAGGCCAATACCATCGCAGCGGTTTGGTTTATGTTGGTTTCATGTGACGATTCTTATATAAATGTATCTATTTCTATCAAATAACAACGTGCTTTTATTTAATTGATATTCGGTGGACGTTTATATGAGGTCTTATCATCGTGGCTTTGGCCTTTGGACATTTTTGTAATTAGGGAATGCAATCTCGATTTTAAATATAGTAGTACACAACACAGGTTGAGGAGGTCCAGTGATATAATAACGTCACTAAATCAAACTAACATATTTTTAATTACTTTGTCAAATCTAGATCTCGTCGAAATTAATCTCGATCTCGAAAGTCTGACAGTCGAGCCCACTATACAAAAATTTAACTAAAAATTTACCCTCCTCTACCCCCTTATAAATAAATTATCGGTGATTGGTAATTAAAAATATATTGGTTTAATCATGTACAAATACTAAAAACTGTAATAGATGTCATATATTAAAGAAAAAGTGACGAAGCCCTCCAGTGGTGAAAAACAAATCAAAATATTTAATAAAATAATTTGATTTGTTCCCAAACTTGTTCATGTACAAATACATTTACAATAATAAATAATCTGTAACTTACCCTAAATGTTTTTCTTAATACCTTGTAAATTGCCCAAAAAGTTTCTGGAATAACTTTCGACCGCAGTTGACGTGAAACTATTGATCTAAGGTCTCTTTAATCCCTTATTTTCACTACTATGTTTCGTTATCAGAAATCGTACCATTTCTGATAATTCATCGAATACTTTCCTCTCCATTCTGAGAAAGTTATAAATATCATCGTAGTCCAGCAAATTCATTTAGTTTAAATGACTCGGCAAACGCCGATTATTAAGCCAGCGTTTCATCCATACACTTTACTTTTTTCTTGTCTTATGTCAATTGCAATATGCCACGCCAAACTTTTGCAATTTCGATAGTCTACGGACCATCTTGCGGGCTTTCAATCCGTGTTGTCCATCCGCGAGTTCTGAGCACACTGTGGTCGGCCAACCGTCTAGCCAAAAAACTCAGACGGCTTCACGACGACCCACAGACCAAGGTCGCGCCGTCTGAGTCTTGTCGGCGACCCACTGTGGCCTGAAATTCGACTTATTGATATAGACACCGTTTTTTTTGTTCCTGCTCCATACCTACATTTTTTTTAAACAACAACATAACTCGACACTCTTGGTGCCAAATCATCTGAAATTAATAGGTTAGCATAGCAATGATGGGCAGAACCTATTTCAATCAAAATAATAATTAAAATAACAACTTCGGTTTCTATGTCAATGAGAGCCGAATTTCAGCCCAGAGTGCGACCGTCTAGCAGACGATTAAAAAGTAGGTACCTTAGGTATCTTTTCAGTATTTTACCCTTTAAATATCCAAAAAATTACTTATACGTATATCAACCGAAAATATAACTTCTGTTGTAATTTATTTATTTTTAAGATTATTTAATGTAATGTTCACCCAGGTACTCGCTGTTGTACTCTATATATTTTTATGTCACTGTGAATGTGTTATTGACTTGTGCAATAGCCTTTTTCCTTATCTTATCTTTAGGATTCGGGGACCTTTCGAAATAAACTTCAATCCATGGGAATCTTTTAGATTATTGCCCCCAAGACCTGAGTTTTGTGTCTATATAAGAGCTTGTTCGACACATGGAGAACCATGTGTCGAATGATGGAGCTCAAGGGCCGCGTTTTGACTAACTTCGGTTCCAGAAAGCCTGCTCCAAATACCTTCATTATCTGTCTGGCGAGGTTCTTTGAGGCCTACTAATAATTTTTGAACTATGTAGCTATTTGTAGCGGTTTGGAGATGAGAATGTTGAGATGCATGTGTGGCGTGACGAGATTGGATAGAATAGGGAATTAATAGATGAGAAAGTCTGAAACTTGCACCCATAACCGAAAAACTCAGATCAAATCACCTGGCGTGGTACGAGCATGTGATGCGGAGGGATGAGTCATGTGAAGCGAAAGGTATTGGGAATGAATGTGGATTATGTGGAGGGATGTAAGAGTAAAGGAAAACCAAGGAAAATATGGATGGATTGTGTGAGAGATGTAGGAAAAGAAAGCAGGTGAATGATGAGATGACGAACGACGAAGAAGGAGGAAAAAGCATGCTGCGCCGACCTCAAGTGATGGGAAAAGGGCAAGTGAATGATGATGTAGCTGTTTTCAACCATCATTTATGTAATATTGATGTTACCTGCTTATGTTCATTGGAACCCCCCAATTTCTATTTTTTCTTGTTGGGCTGCAGATACAGATGTGCATGTGCAAGTTGCGGAGTTTCCAAAAAGTTCAAGAAGTCCTAAAATTCTGGAAAAGGAATTTTCAATTTAAAAAAAATCCAAATTATATTTATGTTGGTCCCAAGGTAAAAGAACAAATCAAGAACTCGCGAGTGGTCGAGGAAGAGGTTCTGGATGAGTCGGATTATGATGACGAGGAAGGCAACTCCGAGGTTTTGCAGGAGAATTTGAAGAAACTCGGCGCGGTGGTAACTGGGAAGCCAAAACGGTACAGGGAAGACGAATGGTTCGTATAAGCTTTCATACACATTTTTACAAGCTTTTATTTATTTTGCCCTGTTATTTAGTGTGGGTCAAATCTTGGAAGCTAAATACCCACTTCCCGATTTCCGATTGAGCTGAAATTTTGCATACATATGTAAATCGCATGACAAATACGACATCGAGCTGATCTGGTGATGGAGACAGGAGGTGGCCATAGGAACTCTGTGATAAAACAACGCAAGCTAATTGTGGTTAGATTTGTTAGAATTGGAATAAGTATGAGTTGCCCGTGGTAAGAAAAGTACAGTCAGTAAAACTTGTATCAAAAATGAAATTTTTGACAAAACACCTTTATTAACTAAAACAGAATTTATTGTGTGCTAGTACTACTATACTTCGTTAGCGTGACATGATGCTTATGATCGATAAACACTATCTTATGTCCTTTTCCGGACCTCAAACTATCTCCATGCCAAATTTCGTTCATATCGCTACCCACCAAAAAACGTATATATGTATATATGTTTCAAAATCATTTATTTACGTAATATGTCCGTCTTTGGGTCACAGACTTAGTTATGAGCAGTAGATTCGGAGCAAATAGGAAGTGATAGACGGACAGATGCACGAGTGATCTCACAAGCTTTCTTTTTTTCTTTTGAGGTACTGAACCTATGTCTGTGAAAAACACGTAGGTACATTTACTTTCTTCGTTTGATTTTTCCGTAAAGGGGAAACAACAGATTGAAACCGACCGAAGAAACAGACATCGAAGAAACCGCCACAGCGAAAAAATGGACCACGGGAGCATATCTAGATGAACACGAAATCATCAGCGATGATGATGCAGATTACATTACTCCTTTAAAACAAGGTAAATATACTAAATATATATTATGTCATATATATGAATTTTATTAAATGATTTTTTTCGACTGACCCCAAGCGCCACTTGCACCATCCCACTAACCCGGGGTTAACCGGTTAAACCTATAACCCAGTGTCAAATTGTAGTAACCATGGTAACTCCAGGTTTAACCGGTTAACCCGGGTTAGCGGGATGGTGCAAGTGGCCCTAATCTGTTAAACAAAATGTTGTGTCCTTTGAGCATACTGCTGCTACTGCTAAAACGCCGTCATAAAAAAGTAAACGGAAACAAACCATTTAAAACCAATTTCATTACCCTATTTATTTGGTTCAAATTCATGAAACAGCCTATTCGGAAATAACAAGTTTTGTTATCTCCAAAATTAATATCCTGTTGTTTTTGCCGCCGGCGTGGCTGATTGTTCTTCTAAAAAGCTTCTATATAGATTTGAATCTTATCATGGTAGAAATTGTTGCTTTTGCACGTGCCGTGAAGGCGGGAGCTGACCGTTCTGCATAAAATAAGACAAAGGCTTTTATTTAACAAATTAGGGTCCGAGCCGAAAAAATAATCTCATAAAATTCAGACTATGTTTATCATCATCATGGAATTAATGGATCATAAAAATTGATCATTTCATGAAATGCCATTATAGAATTGATCACTACACACTACACACAATGAAAATAAAAATATTTATTTTTCAATTAATTTCATTTGGGTATGGGAACAGCCTTAAGTAACACTGTGTAGTGGGTTATATGGAATAGCGCAAAGAAAACATGAAAATGACTGTGTTTCCATTATATGTACAATTTTCAGCAACAAAAGCCCCACACAGGAAGCTGAGAGTTAAAATTAAACCTATTACCATAACTACTCCAGAAACTAGTGGGAGGAAGATTATTATAGACGAGGAAGAATATAGGAGTCTCGCGGAGAAGAGTGAAAGAATTAACCCGTAAGTAAGAACTTTTCGAATCCATTCTAATGAACCCAAACTCGATGTGTTTGTGTTTTTCCATCGAATACTTCCGTTTTTTTTTTCAAGTAAAACTTCTTTAGGCGCGACTAGTTTTTTTCTTACGGAAGTACATACTTTTTATTTATATAATATGTCGGTGGCAAACAAGCATACGACCGCCTGATGTTAAGTAGTCCCCGTAGCCAGAGGAGTTACATGCCCGTTTGCTACCTTCCGACTGCATCATCAGATCCATTTCATTTCATTTATTTCATGCAAAAACCATGGTTATTAAAGGTGTTACATAGAGATTTAGTACATGGTCACCCTGCAAGGGCGTAGCACTGTCTTAAAAACTAGTTAAAGCTAAAAATTTAATTTATACAAAAATTACAAAACAAGATATATGTTTAAATTGGTACTTTCAATGGAAATATAATAATAATCAATTCGTTGTAAATATATAACATTGGTGAATTATCGTCAAGAAATAATTTTTATAATTATAGCAAATTAGAATGTTAATAAATTAAATACTAAAAAGTATATGGTTAAATGTCAAGTCGTTATTAGAACTAGAATTATATAGTTAAATTGTCATCAAAGTACCCAGTTATTGTATAATAGCTTTTTGAGACAAGTAATTGTTTTAGACGTCTTATGAAGGTAGAGTATAGTTCTTTGTTTCGAAGTTCGGCTGGTAATTTATTGAAATTTTTTATTGCCATTACGTATGTGCTTTTTGAATGCATTTTCAATGTTGATAAGGGCAGCATAATCATGTTTTTCTGCCTAACTGAGTGAGCTCTAGATAAGACCTCTTCTCGTTTTTTAAACATACCAATATTTTTTTTATGAACTTACATATTTCTAGAATATAAATTCCTGGTAGAGTCAGTAAATTAAGGTTTTGGAAATGTGGCTTGCATGTATCCGGTACTTTAATGTTTGCTAGTATGCGGACGAGTTTTTTTTTTCGGATTATAAAGAGATCTGGTGCGTCAGTACTATTTCCCCACAAGATGATGCCGTAGCTTAGCCATGCGTAGGCATATGCGTAATATGTTACAAGCTTTATTTCGCCAAGCGCATATACAAAACTTGACATTTTCCCTCTAATTTTGTTTATATATTTGAAATACAGATATAAAAAAGATAGAAAAGGACAAAGTGAAGACACTGCGCAATTGCTGATTTGATAATGGTCATAGGAGGTGGCCATGTGAATTCTGTGGTAAAACAACGCAAACTTATTGTGTTTGGGGTTGTTAGAATTGTCTTGATGAGTATTAGTTGCCTGTGGAAAGAAAAGTACAGTCAGTTATAATAGCTTGTGACAGAAATGAAATTTTTAGCAAAAAAAAAAAAATTATTTGATTTTCTTTGACAGTTTGTCCGGAATTAAGATCTACGACCCCCGCGACAGTTTACCAGCCTTACCAGCGGATATAGAAGTCGAAAGCGAGTAAGTCACTGTGTCTTTCTTAAATTTAAATTTAGGTACATGACTTCATGACTTTTTAGAGAAAAAACTGGCCCAAGTCCTAAGAAAAAGATGTAAATGGTGACGAAATAATTTCAAAGATTCCGAGTTCCTGAAATTCCCATAAGTAGGTACTTAAAATCAGTAGCAAGTACGTATTTTTTCCGCAATAGACCCACAATTTACAGACATGATGACAGAAAAAAGAGCTTGAAATAAGAAAATAACCTTGTTTTATTCCCTTAACGGACGGACGGATTCCGGCGATGACCAAAAACAATCAAGCATTCTTGAGCTGAAATAATACTAAACAATAGTTTTCTTACTGAAAAAATAATGGTGGGTACGGTTTTTTCGAACTTAACCTACTTACAATTTAGATTCATGAGAACAAAAAAAACAGGCCAAGTGCGAGTCGGACTCGCGCACGAAGGGTACCGTACCATTACGGAAATAAAAAGCAAAAAAATCACGTTTGTTGTATGGGAGCCCCAGTTAAATATTTATATTATTCTGTTTTTAGTATTTGTTGTTATAGCGGCAACAGAAATACATCATCTGTGAAAATTTCAACTGTCTAGCTATCACGGTTCATGAGATACAGCCTGGTGACTGACAGACAGACGGACAGATGGACAGACGGACGGACAGACGGACAGTGGAGTCTTAGTAATAGGGTCCCGTTTTTACTCTTTGTGGGTACGGAACCCTAAAAAGAGCTAGGTATAATTATAGATGTATATTTCAGCGACGAACAAGACAACGATGTTCCAGAAACGCTAATTTTGGCACACACCAGCTCCCCATTCATTATGGACAGCAAGCTTCGGAGTCAGAGACGGGAACGGCTCAATAATCGGATCAGCTCTACGACCCCAGGTGTAAAGGTAAACATTGGTGGTGGTTGGTATCAAAACTGATGTATGCAGTGAGCACTCTATGTCTACTTAATTCTCTTTGGTGGTACTTACTTACCCTCCTAAGGCTGAAAAGGTCCTACTTGCGGCAAGAAGGCAAGATGCCTCGAAATGGACGCTCTCCGACAACCGCGCAAGCGGCGGCCGCCATTTTAGCTATGGTATATATAAAAACGAAATAGAGCTAAAACAAGTTCGCTGTATTTTTTTAACTATTGTATCTGAACCTACATAAACTAATTACAGACCTAGATATACCTTATCCTCTTGTAAGTACAAAGTTTCAGAGCAATCTAGCTAGTCGTTTTAAAATAAGAGCATAACTATATGTTTGTATGGAGAACCGAGCTTGCCGAGGACTCTTAATTAAAACAGATACATTTTACAATTTTTTTTTCTAGATTACTCGAAACATGGATTTGCAATACAATCATAGACAACGATGGAAACCCGAAAGGGATCGCCCTACCAGGTATGTTTGTCTTGTGGTTGCCTCGACCACGGAACCCACGCTCGATTTAAGCTTTGCAGAAGAAATTGGTAAGCGGGCCAAGTGTTCAAAATTATCTTGACGCAACTTTATTGTTAAGAGAATAAGAGCGTGTCAGGGTAATTTTGAACACCTGGCCCGCTTAGCAATTTCTTCTGCTGAGTTCTGACTGAACATACATTCCTTATGTATAAGAACATTTTTTGCTATGGGCCACCGATTACGAGTTATTTACGAAAAACTATAAAAAACCGGCCAAGTGTGAGGCGGACTCGCGCACGAAGGGTTCCGTACCATTACGCAAAAAACGGCAAAAAAATCACGTTTGTTGTATGGGAGCCCCACTTAAATATTTATTGTTCTGTTTTTAGTATTTGTTGTTATATATAGCGGCAACAGAAATACATCATCTCTGAAAATTTCAACTGTCTAGCTATCAGGGTTCATGAGATACAGCCTGGTGACAGACGGACAGACAGACAGACAGACAGCGAAGTAATAGGGTTCCGTTTTTACCCTTTGGGCACGGAAGCAAAACAAATGCAAAACGATGACGAAAACTTCACTCGGGTCCTTATCATACATAAACAAGACTGTTTATTACGAATTATAATTAATTTGAAAGTTTTTCCTAGACCCGGAGCGGCGGCATTATTGCGACCCGCCCAACATGGGGCTAACGTTGCTGCGGGTGAGAGACAGGAACCAGCTATACCTCCTAGAGTAAGTACACAGCACTTACTCCCCTAAACATTATGTACATTAGTAGACCTGACATTACTGCGACCCGCCCAACATGGGGCTAATGTTGCTGCGGGTGAGAGACAGGAACCAGCTATACCTCCTAGAGTAAGTACACAGCACTTACTCCTGTGAACATTATGTACATTAGTAGACCTGGCATAACTCCGACCCGCTCAACATGGGGCTAATGTTGTTGCGGGTGAGAGACAGGACCAGCTATACCTCCTAGAGTAAGTACACAGCACTTACTCCCCTGAACATTATGTACATTAGTAGACCTGGCATTACTCCGACCCGCTCAACATGGGGCTAATGTTGCTGCGGGTGAGAGACAGGAACCAGCTATACCTCCTAGAGCACTTACTGAACCACAGATTAATAAATAGTTACTACGTAACCTGAACATTATGTCCATTAGTAGACCTGTCATTTCTGCGACCCACCCGACATGCTGCCTCGCTACTCTCGGGATTCTATTATAGAATCCTTCGCTTCGTTTAGGATTCAATGTACGCCCTGGCCGTAAATATGTCGTTTTGCTCCCTTGTGACACAAACTATTATCCATACAGATATCATTTAAAATGGACGACGATGACGTGGAGCAGCTTCAAGCCGACACAGGATTCCAACCTTCGTGGAAGGCAAACGATACGAAAGCGCCGCGTAAAGAAAACAGGGGTTTGTCTTCTGATTAACCCTTTGGCCGCCAAAGACGTCAACTGACGCTACAGCCCAATATCAACCTTCGTGCATCCCGACAAGGTTCACTATGACGCGCCGCAACGATAGGCGTGGCGTCCAAAGGACCAATAAAACTATTTTTACTGAATATTTGGTGTTTCTACGGCGATTTTGTCGTATCAATTAGACTGATAAATGCTTTTGGAAGCGAACTGCAGATATTATTTGGTATTCCTGCAGATACTTTTTGTATTGTTATTGCAGGAACGCCCTTTGTTGCAGAAAGTTTTTTGACAATGTCAAATTGACATATTTTTGTATTACATAAGTAGTAATAGTAGTAGTAAAACTCTTTATTGTACAAAAAGAAACAAAACTGAAAAACACACATCATTTGTAACTCCAGGTGTGCTCCAGGTTTAACCGGTTAACCTCAGGTTTGTGGGATGTGGTGCAAGCGGCACTAAGTTAATTTGGTTATAAGAAATACTCGTGAATTATTAAAATGACTCATTTATTGCCGTCTAAAAAACATTGATATGATATGGTTTTTACTGGATTTTTCTCCCACGTTTTCTGCCTCGCATATAAACATAAGAACAGTGACAAAGAAAAGTGAAAAGTGAAGTGAAGTGAACAGTGAAAAGTGAAAAGTGTCAAAGAGTGACATAGATAAATAACTCGAAAAAGAAAATACCCTAAAAAGTGATTCGGGACTTATGCTGAAGGTTCTTAATTAATGGTGCTCCCACACTGGCTGTTACGTAACGTTATATAACATCGTGTGACAGGTACAATCAAGGTATTAAATATCGATTGAAAGAAAGTGCCAAAAATATCTACACACTATCGTAATACATGTGCTATAAGATCGTGTATACATTTTGGGCACAGTGTCCATGTCAATACGAATACCCTTAGCACCACTTGCACCATCCCACTAACCCGGGGTTAACCGGTTAAACCATTAACCCAGTGTCAAATTGTCCTGATAATCATAGTAACTCCAGGTTTGACCAGTGGAATGGTGCAAGTAGGCCGAGCTGTACAACATAGTATTGATGGCGTTTTATTATGTGGTCCATGTCACACAATTATATATATAAATATATGTATATATAACGTCATATAACATCCAGTGTGGGACAACCATAATACTTACAAACATACGTTTTGCGCGCTAAATCTGAGGCTTCTACATAAGAAAATTCCTTAGAGCTTACGCGAGAAATTTACAATATGGATACGTTTTGGCCTGTGGTTTTATGGGTTTTACAACATTAAATTTGTAATAAAATTTAAGATACTGCAGACTCGGCAAATGACAGAGTGTGGAGCACCACCAGAAACGTAGAATTCATTAGAAAACAAGACTATAGCGACCAAGTGTGATAGTGGTACTGTAAACGTTCATATATTGGCACTTCCAAACTCCGTCACTGCCGAGTTCGCTTAGACGGGATCTAGTCATTTTCTAAATCTTGACAACAATCTTCACCGCAAAGACATTTCCAGCACCAGACAAAAAATACATCGCACCAAATCTGTCCAGAAACCCAGACATAAACAGCACATTGTCAGGACATTTATAAGTAGGTATATAACAATTTCGTTACAATACATTAAAAACTACAATAACAATACAAAACTTTGTCGTGAGTTCTCATTTGAACAACAAGTTTGAACACAACACAAAACGACGACGACGACGTTTCACTTGAACAACAACAATGGTAAATTGTTCAATCCCAATCGCCATCGCCTTCACAGCAGGCTTCACAACACTCATTACCGCACATGTGGCAACACCATATAATGCACCACACACACGTAACAATCCGTATACATGTGCAGCAACATTGCAGGCATCCCATTTTTATCTATTGCGACAATTACATAAATAGTTCACTAAAATCAATGTTGTCAATTCAAGTCCGTTTATTTTCTCACTGATCGACAGTACTATAAGTTCGATTTTAGTACGAATACATAGGTATATTTACAACAACCGTCTTCACAAAGATCACCACTACACATAAATATGGATACAACACAATACTAATAGTTTACGTTTTGAACTAACAAAGTCCGTTTAATTTGATAAATTTAATCGTAATCCTCGCATTTTCCGTCATAGGGAATACAGTCTTCATCCTTAATTCTACATCCGAGGATGTTCAAAATTTGAATGAAAACCCACACACAGAATATCGATCGAACGCAGCTCCAGAAGCCTCCCCAAGTTGGTTTAAAATCACGAAACCCTTTAAAATCACCACAAAAATTTGCTAAATAGTTTCCCATTGCCAATCACAGAAATTTGTAGGTTAGTTTTTGTAATGTTATGGCCTCTTGATTGTGTTGTGCCGCATTTACCAGACTCAATCAGGCCATCGTTTTGTTATTGGCATGTAATGCGATGATCGTAATATTTTACTAAAAAACAATTTTGTAGGTATAAATATAGTACTCAGTGAAAAAATACATAACAAATCTTAAAAGATGATATCATATCATTGATATGACGTATTTTCATGAAGCTGTCGGAAAAAAAGAACATAAGATTAGTTTATGGCATATCTACTTGATATTATTTATTCCATGGGGACTATATAAAGGAGCCAAATCTCTATGTATGAAAAGTGTCCATCAAAAAACAGTAAATAGGCGGCGCCACAATACACCGAAATACTACCAAAAACAACCTATGTAATTTGGTCGGGTTATTTGTTGGTTCATGTTATACTCATGTCCCAGAGCCTAACTAGCGCCACCGGAGAGATTAGGAACTATTGTTTAAAGCTGAAAGCGGTCACTTTTGCAACAATTCTGCCATAAGAGATTGGCATCCTTTCTATACCATCCATAATTTATTCCTTACTAAAGTTAGTCCATGGATCTATATGAAAGCAAATTGAACTATTGGCTGGCCTTGGAGTATTTAACCAAATGAAGACGCCTTTTCTGTAATTTTCTGTACAAAAAAGTCTGCCGATTTTTGGCGGGGGAGGGGCACGTCAAATGTATACGTAACGTAAAATTAGCCATGTCAGATACAGGTCGCCCACGTAGGACACTTGCTATAGGCTCTGGCTATATAGGTGTCAAAGGATTGATTCACCCCGCTCCGCTCCGCGCCGCGCCGGTTCGCGTCCGCGTGTTGTTCGCCTACGTAGTACACTGCGTAAGGGAGCTCATACATTCTACGACTTCTCTTTCCGCACATACTCTAGCTTAGGAGGACTTCTAACAGTTCTAACATTACTATCCGGTAGGCACATAATGTAAGTAGATGTCTATATGTGGAATGAGCTCCCTGCCGAGGTTTTCCCGAGCGGCTACAGTATGGGGTTCTTCAAAAAAGGAGTGTACCTACAGGTATTTAAAGGGTCGGCAACGCGCATGTTATATCTCTGGTGTTGCAGGCGTCCATAGGCTACGGTGACTGCTTACCATCAGGCGGGCCGTATGCTTTATTGCCACCGACGTGGTATAAAAAAAATATGAATTCGTTCGTCGAGGCGAATGGCAAGGCGAAAAAGAGCGAATTTTAGCTATAATTTCGCCACGGCACTCGGACGAATACGTATGTTAACACAAGTACAATCTCGTACGATCGCTAGGTGCACGACTGGTGCTGCCCGCATTTTGTGGGTTTTGGAGTGGAGTAAAATTAATTCAAACGGCTGCCGCTAGTACTAATGTGAGACATCTCATAATAAGAGTACGCGTGTTTGTGAATTGTGACTTGTGACAATCAGTACCTCTTCCCCCTAACCCACTTCGCTCCTTGCCAATAGACACTGAACGACTGACGGTGACGAATAGCGAGCACAAGACCTATTGCTTTTGCGATTGGGTACACATTCGCTTTCCCTTTCCATCTTATCACTGGTAACCTACATTTTTAGGTCACGTTATAGTCAGCTATAATTATTCGATTTGTAAATAAGTCCTGCTCTCTACCCAAATTTTTATTCACATAAAGAACCGTCGGATATGGCTTACTTTTGTTGCTTGCTTTTAAGTAAGGTAGCGGCTTTTCGCATGGCAAACACGTTTTGGGTAAATAAAAACAACTCTTACATATTATATATAGCTCTACCCTTTTATTAGTTCTGTCTTAGGTGTTAAATACTGAAAATAAATACAAACAAAGAAAAAATTACGACTGTTCCTTCTTCAGTCATTCGATGTCCCGCGATTACGAGTAGGTAGGTATCTACAAAAAGCGTTGTAAAATGATACAAACACCAGCTTAGCCAAACAATAGAGGCATGGAGACTATATAAAGGAGCCAAATCTCTATGTATGAAAAGTGTCCATCAAAAAACAGTAATTAGGCGGCGCCACCATACACCGAAATACTACCAAAAACAACCTACGTAATTTGGTCGGGTTATTTGTTGCCGTATATGGTTCATGTTATACTCATGTCCCAGAGCCTAACTAGCGCCACCGGAGAGATTAGGAACTATTATTTAAAGCTGAAAGCGGTCACTTTTGCAACAATTCTGCCATAAGAGATTGGCATCTTTTCTATACCATCCATAAATAGAGGGTATTGGTATTACTGCAATATTCTGCCGCCAGAGAGCAGCAATAGCACATACTTATTGTAAACCATAGAGTAATTTATATGCATACTATGCCTTAAACAGTTTTTCAGAAGTTTACAGAGGCCTACCGCGACACGCTAAAATAAAAATTTTGTTTTCTGCCTTTTTATCGCTCGAATATGCAATAGTAATAAAATGGCAGATAACGAAATTTCGATTTTCGTCTTTCGCGGTAGGCCCTCAGTACGTTCTAGTGGCGCCCCCTACGCAGTTTTGCGTAATATCCATCAGGATATCCCCTATTCACGAAATCTTTATTAGTCGTCATAGTCGACGAACAGTCTACGCCCGTCTTGGCGTATTTTGTCACTTACTATTAACATTTTACTACAGAACAATAGGAATTCCTGTCAAACGACAACATACACTGCAACATCAAAAATATCTTCAAACTTCAAACTCAGTCTTTATCAAATCGTTCACCAAATCTTCTTCATCTAAGTAATTAACAGTCGATGCACAGTCTATGCGTGTCGGTTCCGAGTTAACATAATATAGTACAAAGTAAAAGGTATTGTTGACCTAATACCATACATGCTTGCATAATTGTTGTTCACAACTGTATTCCACCTGTTTTTGACCAACAGTTCAATCTTCAGGTTCGTCCCAACAATTTCGGCAGCAAGTGCAATCCTTTCCGCACTTGTCACCAAGCCATATGCAACAAGGAATACACAATAAATAGGGACAAATCTTACAAATAATACAGCACATTTTGTTGACGCAAGATTCATATGTAGTTCAGTTGAACAACAATTTCACTGCGATTTTTCAACAACAGTTGAACCGGATACGGTGTTTATGATAATGTTGTATTCAGTTTTCATGTGCTTATTAATTATTATAAATAATAATATTCCTATTTTTCTTGACAGAATGTTATGTTATGTGACTAATTGTCGACTTACTGACAGTAATAATCAATAATCGTAGTTTTTTTTTTCAATAAGATGGTAGAGTCCGTGCGGAAAGAAGAGTCGTGAAATGTATACATTCCACGTCTTCTCTTTCCGAACAGACTAGCAAACTAATTATAGTATGTCAAGCCATTTCCGTCAGTAGAAAAAAGCGGCAAATTTGAAAAATGTAGGCAATATGTATGATGGATGCTGAAGAAAGGGGCGGCTAGTACTTACTACTGGGGGCTTGCATTGCAAACGGCAGTCTGTTTCATGTAATTACATACTTTTATTTAGCATGCCCTATCCGTTTATAGGTATTTTGTTTTGGTCAACCCAGTTGCATTAGAAAATATAGGAGGCGAATTATTGCGATTCGATTCAATTCGCCTCGACGAGTCTAGTGGACGCCAGCCTTAAGAGATAAGCAAATGACAATAAGTACAGTCAGCAATAAGTGTGTCAGAAAAAAATTACAGTAATTTTAGTTAAATAATAGTAATTTTATTTCACCACATTTTTTGTCGGTAAGTACACCAATCTGTGCAACTCTCGATATCCCAAAAATCTTGGCATTCTCGGCAGTCCACGTTAAACATGTTACAAAGCCATATCCAAATGGGACAGCCTAATGCATATGGAATAAGACACCAAATCAGTCCGCACAATGGCATTATCTACGACATACCACACTATTTCATAAGTTAGTCACAGCCGGTTCAGTTCACCAATAGATAAGTATTCATTTGCACTAGGTTCATTTCAGTTCAACAACAAACATTTCAGTTTAACAACAAAAAGGTAAGCATTTGGTCTGGTCTGTTTCATTTGAACAACAATTTGCAATGTTTATTTGTACAAGTTTCATTTCAACAACATTCTTAGTACAACAGTTCTGATTGTATTAATGGTATTTCGGTTCAACTACAAAAATGTACGTATTTAGTTACATCCTGTCTATTTCAGTTGAGCAACAATTTGCAATGTTTCTACAAAACTTTCATTTCAACAACAATTTCAGTGTGTTTCAACAACAGTTATAATGTTGTATGTATTAACGGTAATGCTGTGTTTTGTACACAACATTATCATTTGTTGCTTTTCTTTATTATTAATTTATCTATCACACCTCGTTCACATCATGATTTTCTTATGACAGATTTGTAGGAAAACATTGAAAACATCAATGACAGATCAATGTAATTTTCTATTCAGATGCTAGAAAATTTGGCAATATTAGGGCGACTAAGATATTAATTATCTTTAGCTTTATCTATTGATTCTTCTCCTTCTTCTTCTCCTGAGCTTATTTCCCATGTCTCTTGGGGTCGGCCCTCCTAGTCCGTAAACGCCACTCTGCACTCTGGGTGTTTTTGTGTCATCTGTGGTTTTAAAGCTGACTGCTGCTGTTTTAAGGTGGTTCGATTTTCATACAAAATTCAATCTGCTTTAATTAAGGCACTACACACTATTACTACACAAATATTTGCTCATTTATCTACTTTCGAATATTCGTTTGCGCTAAATTAATAGAAAAACTTTGTTTCATACAGAAATCATACATAAATCAACGTAATTTTTTCATCAATTTTACGTATGTGTGTGTCACAAATGTCGTGTACAAATACGTTGCGTGCGGCGTTGCCACTCTATGACGCCATTGCAGCATACTTACACTGCATGAAATTGTCTACTACAAGCAATCACGCAAACACTGTTTGCATGTGTGAGTAATAGTAGGAAATAGCATGACAGAAACACTCTGTCGACTTTAAAAGTGTTTTTTACACTAATGAAGTATTCAATGTTTATTATAATAGTTCAATATTTATGTAAAGAGTGCGCTAAACATACTTTTAAGTATACAGATACCAACACTATTCCACAAAAAAATAAAACCTGAAAATTTGCGAAAGTGACGCCATCTAGCGGGGTTTAAGCTTTGGGTAACCTAGTCGAACCACCTTAAAGCTGAGGTCGTCTGCTTGTGGTCGTGCTGCGTGGTTTTAAAGCTGAGGTCGTCTTCATGTCTTTGGAAATGATCTCCATTCAGGCCGCGTAGCCAACATGCCAGTCGCTTACGCTCCGTAGCGATCGAAACGCAACTGTCACTGTCGCACTAATGTGGAAGAGTGATAGAGAGACACAAAGCG